>NC_141030.1:7990000-8187500 GCF_052040795.2 Danio rerio | reverse complement strand
TTTTTTTTTTTTTTTTGCTATTGAACTCTTCAATACTCAATGTTTAAACTGTATAAGGCGTTTTTGATTAATAAATATTTGTTTCATATGTTGTGACATCTTAAGGCTTACATCTTTCTACTTCATTATCTATACGGTAGACCTACCTACTGAACAACTACTGGCATTTGAAACATTCAATGAAGTATTGTAGGAAGGAATCGCCACTGTAGGAATTATTTTAATCTTGCTTGTTTTAACAACAAACATTTGGCATTAGTAATCCATACAAAACTATTATTATTGGTACAGTATACTCTTTTTTCTAGGATTTTTTAAATTCTTCTTTAAATGGAAAAGTCAGTAACATCCAAAGCATTAATCAGAGGGTGCATTTATATGATGTTGTGATGTTTCTTACAAAGTATTTTACAGTATTTTAAAAATACACAAATTCAATACACTAACGCATTTTGATAGAAAATATTGGCCCATTTTCATTAACCCCATCTAATACCGATAACAAAATTACTATTTCGTATTTGAAATTGAAATACTTGTATTATAAATACTGCCCATCCCTGACTATAACTAGCTGCTATTTTTAATGTAGGAAAAGTTTAAAAACCTAATAATTATCAAACCTTTAAAGTCAAAGCATCAATTAGACAATGGGTATAGTTGTGGTGAGTTGGGTTGGCTTTATCCTGTCCTGACCCCACGTTGAATATTTCTATTCCGCGCACGGTGATGCGGCTGATTTTACGTCGCCTTGTCTTACGTCATATTTGGTGAGATGCAGTCACTAGTAAAGTGTCTGCTGAATATGTTTCATTAGCAGTTTTTGCTACCTGTCTTTGTGTCCTCTTGAGACTGACGTGTCTTATCTCCATCACTCATTATCACACCACTGTGTGTGTGTGTGTATGTGTGTGCGCGCGCGCGCGATTGTGTGTTATGTGTGAGCGTCTCTACAGGACAGACACTCGTGCCGGTGCAGAGAAGCAGGACAGGTAAGATTTATTTCGATGCAAAAAAGACAACTTATATTGTGCTTTTTAAACGAGATATATAACGCTAGCCATAATATGTTTAAATCTGAGACTCTTACCGTGACGCTCATCTGTTTAAAGCGCGAGAGATGCGCGTGACACCCTTCACCTCGAGACACTGCAGCCTATAAACAAGTGTCGTTGAACAAACAACTTCAAAAGACCTAACCAGCCTGATTCTCAAACAGACTTGCGTTCATCGCATGGGATGTCCACCCCGTTAGCTTGACAGGCGGTTAATTATCTCATCCGAAGCGCGGGCTCGATCGTGTCTAATTGACACGCGCCTATATGACCTTGTTCATGATAACTGTTCATTAGGCGCGTGCCTGGTGCAAATGGCGATTATTATATGCTCGAGATTTACTTGAAGTCCAGTGAGGTATAGCTATGAACAATATCCTTCTTGCGAAGTATGCAGACTCTAGAGGCTTGCGATAAAACCGAATTAAAATAAATTTAAATAAAATAAAATAATTAAAAAAGTTTATAAATTATTTTTTTTAATAATAATTATTTTAACTTTTGATTATTTTAGAGTGTTTTGACAGTCGTGGTGTAATCTCCTTTATTTTACATTTATCTAAAAATATTTGCATTTAAGTATCAGCAAGAAGATCATCTGGTTCAGGAAATTGTCCTTTATGTTGATTACTGAAGACAAAGCATTCACTAAAATTAATGATTATGGGAGGTATGAAGGTTTTGAAGTGTACTGGGAAAGTGTAATGGGAAAATAACAATATTTTAAAAGAACCTTGTAGAATCTTAAAAATTGAAATTTCTTTATTTTTTAAACATTTAGCTTGATTGTACATATTATGATTGTGATTCATAAAATAAACATAATCACTTAAAATTATAAAAGTAAAAAAATTATATTTGCAGATCTCAAAACCATGTGACTTTGTTAATCTCCTATCAAGTAAAAGATGGTTGTGTCAGTTTTTGCATAGACATAGTCTTTTTTATGATCTTTTCTTAGAGAGTGTCAATAACAGAGCATGTTATTGCTGAAAATATCCCCAAAGCATTACACCAGCATTGTGAACCACTGATACTTCATGATATGGACTAGGGATTGACAATATGGACTTAAAAATATATCAACTTACTTTCTGGTAATTGTTTGGGATAACAGTAATGACAATAATTTATATTTATATACACTGAGAGAAAAAAAGTCCTGCATCCTTATAGACAAGTATTAATTTCACACCAAATTCTGACCCAACCGTCGAATGTGGCAGATGAAATTACCCATCAGACTAAGCACTCATTTCTCAAACTTTTTGATTGTAACTTGTAAGCTGTATCCTCAAATTGCTGTTCTCGGCTGACAGGAGAGTCACAGATGTACCTTTCTTTCTTCTTTTTCTTCTTCTTCTTCGTCTTCTTCTGCTGCTGCTGTAGCTCATCTGCTTTATGTTTGAAATATTGGGCGCCTTTTACAGCATTAATGTTGTAATGTAATTCAAATATAATCAGCTAAATAGACTGAAGCATCTATTTGGTTGTTAAAGTATGAAAAGAGACGAAAGACCATTTACTTGTCGGTGCTGCTATTAGCCGTAGGCGTCATTATTATCCGCAGGCTAGCACAGAAATTCCATTAAAAATACTGCTGTAAAATTCATTCATTCATTCATTAATTTTCTTGTCGGCTTAGTCCCTTTATTAATCCAGGGTCGCCACAGCTGAATGAACCACTAACTTATCTAGCAAGTTTTTACGCAGCGGATGCCCTTCCAGCTGCAACCCATCTCTGGGAAACATCCACACACACATTCACACACACACTCATACACTACAGACAATTTAGCCTACCCAATTCACCTGTACCACATGTCTTTGGACTGTGGGGGAAACCAGAGCACCCGGAGGAAACCCACGCAAAGGTAGGGAGAACATGCAAACTCCACGCAGAAAACGCCAACTGAGCCGAAGTTCGAACCAGCGACCCACTGCCTCGCCCTGCTGTAAAATTAATTTCCATATTTTAATGGTCTGGAAAAATATCATTTAATGATGTGCTTCTTGTTTAGTCTGATACCACTTTACATTGTATATCAGCCAGGCAGTGAAGATCACTGTTTTTTAAAGAAATCAAATCTTAAACGTGGCAATTTTGTATGGTACGACAATTATCGGGAAGCTCAGGGGCTGGCTGGCTGAAATTCAAAGTCCATGTTCATATACCCCATTCTTTAGTGACTGTTGTGTTTTTTTCAGCTCAAACCATCTGTTCATCCTCCTCTGACTCTAGAAATGTTTGTGCATGAAAACTCCAGTAGATCAGCAGTTTCTGAAATACTCTCACCAGCTCGTCTAGCACTTGATGCTTGGTATTAAATCAGCTGGTCATCTTGACCATATCACTATACCCAAATGTATTGAGTTGCTGTAGGGTAATTCACAGGTATATTTTATAAAAGTAGTATATAATTTATATTTGTATATAATTTAATTTAATAGTATATAATTTATATATGTGACATAAGTGTTGCATATCATTGTGTTGATTTTCATTCATCAGAATTCTGATTTGCGGAAAATGCACCAGCCATAAACCTACCAGTTCATTTTTATATGAATTGTTGCATTTCTCCATGGCTAAACCCTGTTAGGAATCTGTATATAAATCGTTGTTTGAGACAGCATTCTGTCTTTTTACCAAATATCTGTCCCAAGACACTAGTGTATAAGAGCTCTAAGCTATTAGTCTGCTGCAGATGGAGACGAAGCATCATTACTTACTCTCTGTGATGGCCATTATTGCTTGCACTTTCTTCAAATTTTGCCCTATCGATCAGAATTATGTTTGTAATGGAAATATTCCTGAATATTAAACGCTAAGAGTGGAAATGTTTGGAAAGGGGGGTGTTGGGACTGAAAAGTGTTGCCAGGCAACAGGAAAGTAGATCAGGACAGAGCGGAGGGTATATAGTTGTCATTTGAAGAAAAGGATTGATCTTAGCTGATTGTAGTTCACTGATGTCAGTAGTGACGTCCCAGGAAAAGCAGAGAGCGAGAGAGGAGAACTGTAGTGGGGGACGTTCAGCTCTGGGTATAGTCCAAAGCACTTCACACGTTCATCTGTCCACTGCAGACAGAAACAGTCTTTGACCGTGGGAGAAGGCAGAGGAGTGTGAAGGACGCACAAAAGCCAGGTCTCTCATCTTACTCCGCATTCACAGCATTTATTTTCTGGTTTAGTCACTTTTTCCATTTTGTTCTTCTTGCTTTTGTCGCCATTTACAATTAATTTCCAAATTTAATACAAGTTAATTTATTTAATTTAGTATAATTTGTATGTATTACTTGCTTTTCTATAGCCAGTGTATAAACAGGTTGTCACTGTCACGTTAGTGATCAAGAACAGGAACAAAAACGAGAACAAAAAGGGTGTGGATCCAAGTGCAGATAGGGATGGCTGACGTGAAACTGATGTTTTGACACAGTGTCGAGATCCCGAAGCGCAAGTGTTTCGAATCACTGCACCGAAGCATGATCCGAAGCACCCAAGTCACGTGACTAAAGTGTTTCGAAACACCTAGTCACGTGACTAAAGCGATTCAAAGCATCGATCAGCTTAGAAACGTTTCGAGACCTGGTGAATCCTAATTTCACTGCCAAGGTCTCCAAATTATCTGTCTCAAATGGCTTAGAGCAATGTGGGTTTGCTTATTGATTCTATGCTTAGCATGATGTTTTGGGTTCGAATCCCGACTTCGAAATCATGGTTTTATGTATTTTAATCATGTTTCTGTTTTGTGTAGCCTAAATAGGATACAGCTACAGTTACGCCATCAATTTAGCATCATTTTTGTAACACTGTAAAACAATAATAAATATTTTTACAGTATGGTTGGGTTTAGGGTTTGGGTAGACATTAATAAAATACAATAAATGGGAAATTTAATGAATAATATAAATAATTCTTGATAACTTCAGGCCACCGTTTTTGATCTAGCAACAACCCTGTTTTAAGACAAAAACAAGACATATTTATTCACAAATTGTTTATTCGGATATCAGACCAATGTTGAAACAAAACGATACAAGAGCAAAAGCATTACCAACTGGTATTAAAGCATTTTAAAACAACTGCTACTGATTGGCTTCGAAACCTACTACTCGTGTATGGATGTCTGACATCTTAACCACTGTACTATGTTACTTGAAGGATCGATCAATCGTTCTTTGCTGAAGCTGTTTCAGTGCAATATATATAAAAAATGACCACTAAATGTCACTGTAGAGTGAGGTTTCGAAACGTTTCGAAGCTTCGACACATTTGCTTCGACTGTTTCAGTGTTTCACGAAGCCTCGCTTTGCCCACCACTAAGTGCAGATTTAATATAGTATAGTGCAGTAACAGTGACAAAACCTACAAAAATCCAAAGTACAAAATAACAAAACAAACAAAACCAGGAACTCAAACAGACTAAACTAAAACTAGACTTTGACAACTAGGATAAGATACTAAACTGGATACAGGATGACAAGATACAAGACTGGATTCAAACACATACCACAAGGAAGACAACGACTGACTGACAAACAGAGGATGAATGACTGAATATATAGTCCAGGTAATCACGGAGAACGGAGACAGCTGTGGTTATAAATCAGTGTAGATGAGAGACCGGGTGTGTGTGCGAAAGAATGTATGGAAATGTAGTTCTAAAGCCACTGTAGTCCGCTGGGGGTTGCTGGCGAACTACAGTGGCATCTGGTGGACATACACAGTCATGACAGTCACAAAATGTAAAAAACACTATCTAGGTTGTCTGTCAAGGCCTTGGAAAAATGTATTACTTTCTTGTTTATTTTAAAATGCTGCTTTTAGACATTACATCACTAACAGCACAACACTTGTTAAAAATTGTGAGATATCTTCTATTGAGAGGTTATTATTTTTATCATCTGGAAAGATTTCTGTGGGTCGATTTTATGCGTCTGTATGCTCAATCCCATACCCTGACATACAGAGAATTAAAACCAAATGGGAGAAGGAGTTGGTGACTAATATTGATGAGGAAACATGGGATGATATTTGGTCTAATGCTAAGAAAATATCTGTTTGTACACGTACAAAGGAAATACAATATAAAATAATACACAGACTTCATATCTCCCCTAACCGCAGACATCTATTTAATCCTTCTAATTCACCTATGTGTTTAAAATGTAAAATTGATGTAGGTACTTTAACACATTGTATGTGGTCATGTCACAAGCTACAAAGATTCTGGTCCTTGGTGCTGGGGGAAATGGAAAAGATTTTTAACATGCCATTGGATTTAGACCCAGTTTCGTTGATTTTGGGTATACCTAATGGACGCATTCTTTCATCGGCTAATAAGAAATTGTATAATATACTGACTTTTGCTGCCAGAAAAAATATTTTGCTTAATTGGATTAGTGATAAATCTCCATCACTTAAAGGTTGGCACAAGATAATTTTTGAGTTGATTCCTCTGGAACATCTTACCCATGTTTTACACAAAAAAACAGAACATTTTTTCAAAGTTTGGACTCCATACTTGGACTATTTGGAACCTAGTCTTTGCCCTATCATGCTGAAAGGAATATTGTAACTATTGTTTTCTGAAAAACATACAATGTTTTTACTATCCCTTTTTTCCGATCTGTTTCATGTGGGGTAGTGCTGTTTTATAGGTAATCTGAGCCTTTTTTTTTTTCCTTTTACATTGTTCTGTGTTGTCATTATTTTTGTTGTTGTTGTGTGAGTATCTTTTGAAGAATTGTTGTGATTTCTGTATTATAGTGAAAATCCAATAAATATAATTATTAAAAAAAAAAAATGCTGCTTTTAGTGGATGGTGTTGGGATGTTCGTTAACAGTACACTCTTTTATATTCAACACCATTTGTCATTAACTTATCAAATGTTGATTGCCAGCACTAAACCTAAACTGTTCCTTTAACACCTTCATGCCTCTTTGTGTCATCCCTGCAGATAAATAGATCAAATGCAGCCCATTCAGAGCTGCTCAATGCCGGAAGGACCTGCTGGAGTCTTAGGACTCCATAAACCTCCAGTCCAAGCCCTGCTTGGAAAACCCTGCAAACTGCCCGTGTCATCAAACTGCCAGATGGGCACAACTGGAAAGCCACCAATGTTGGAACAGACCCCGGTGCCGCAAACAAACCCAGGCGTTAAGGAGAGAGCCAGACCAGAGTCAACATCACAGTCCACAAACTACATCAGCATCAGTCGACCCAGGCCAACAGCACTGGGAACTAAAGCATCAATCAAAGTCTCAAGACCAACTGAGCCTTCACTGCAGGTTAAAGCTACAGGAATGGCCAATTTGCTGTCAATCTCCCCAACTGAATCACCATTGCCTTATTGCAACTCTCAAAAACCAACGAGCCCCACTTCTCAACTCGGATTCAATCCACCATCCATTCCACCAACACTTCCAAGCCCTCCAGCACAGCCCATCCGTGCAAACACACTAAATAACCTAATGCCCAAACCAGTCTCTAACTCAAACCCCAGCCCTCCACCTAACCCTGTTCATCAGCTGTTCCAAAGTCAAGATGTACCCAATGCAGGAGACACAACTGACAAAAAACTGAACAAGGCTATCAACGAAGAGGGGGATTTCAGGTGAGACTTCAGTTATGTATAATTATTGTTTATGGTTGAGTCTGTGAATAATTGCAACATTAGTTTAAACACTGATTCATACAGTTACTAGAAAGTGGCTGTCTTTATAAGTCATAGAATAATTCAGACAACCAAATCATTCAAAAACATTGTTCCATTCAGCAATGGCAGAAGTGTCTGTCTTCATAATTATGTTATTACATAAATCATGCAACCAATTAGTGTAAAATCACTCTTTAAGATTGGCTGTCTGTATCTAATGAATCATTAAATCCTTAATTCAACCAAATCATTTGAGAACACTGATACATCAGGAACAAAACAAAAGTGGCTGTTTTTATAAGTGAATCTTCAAATCACTCAATTAAACCAGACATGCCCAAACTAGGGCCCACGGGCCAAAGTTGGTTCATGGTAACATTTGATTTGGCCCTCCATTCCATCTGAGAAGAGAGTGAGAATGATGGGGATAGTTTTGAGATTATTAATTCAAATTTAATATAACCCTTTTTTTGTTTGTTTTATTGTTAAAAGCTAAGTAAAATGAAATGTTTCAATGAAATGCTGTAAATGAATCAGACTTTGTTTAAATGGCAACCAACAATGCAGAGAGTTTGGTGAGCAAATCAAGCCAAAGGCAAATTCTGCTCGACTTTTGTATTCAGCATTGAACTCCACTGTGTTATAAATGCTGTTTGTTTTTATTGCAATAATTTAAAAAGTTAGGCTGCATTTGATGATGCGATTTAAAAAATGTTTTCTTTTTTTTTTAATATTATAAAGTTAATTAAGAAATCACCCTTGGCTACTTTTGTTTAATATAGTTTGATATATTTACCTTTGGCCCATGGCTCTTGATGATATTTGGTTTTGGCCCTTTATACGAAAAAGTTTGGGCACACCCGATTAAAACAAATCTTTTAAAATTACTGAATAATTTAGGAACAAAACAAAGGGTAAATTTAAAGCCTTATTCCAAAATGGATTACATCTATTTATTTGCTCAAAATTCTACTCACAATACTTATAATGACAACGTGAAAAAAGATTTTCTGCAATTGTTGCAAATTTATTAAAAATAAAAAAGCTAAAAAATCACATGTACATCAGTATTCACAGCCTTTGCTCAATACTTTGTTGATGCACATTTGTCAGCAACTACAGCCCCAAGTCATTTTAAATAGGATGCCACAAGCTTGGCACACCTGTCTTTGGAAATTTTTGCCTATTTCTCTTTGAAGTACATCTCAAGCTCTTTCAGGTTGGATAGGAAGCGACGGTGTACAGCCATTTTCAGATCTCTCCAGAGATGTTCAATAGGATTTAGGTTTGGGCTCTGGCTGAGCCTTTCTAGGACATTCACCGAGTTGCTGTGAAGCCACTTAATTTATATTTTGGCGGTGTGCTTTGGGTCATTGTCCTGCTGCAAGATAATCAATCGCCCCAGTTTGAGTTTACATTGCTGCATTCATCTTTCCTTCTATTCTCACTAGTCTTCCAGTTCCTCCTGCTGAAAAACATCCCCACAGCATGATACTGCCACCACCATGCTTCACTGTAGGGATGATATTAATCTGGTGAAGAGCAGTGCCTGGTTTTCTCCAAATGTAACACCTGGCATCAGGCCTGCCACCAGGATGTCTTAACTGAGGGTGAATTTTAAGCCCATATGGGGCACGCAGATCTGTTGACTGATTTTGGTCCCTCTTGTTCCTTTCATATAGGCTATTCATTCACATTTATTATTACATTGCATTACTGCCTGAGGTACTGACTTAAGGCAGTAATATACTTTTTTATAGTAATAATAATATGCACAGTTTTGCAATTACAGATTTTATCAATGAAGGTAATGCAACGATATCGTTTATTAATGCAGACAGATCATGACTTCAGCGCCAAACGAGTGCTTTAAATCATAGTTTATTTTCCTTATTTTTTCCGTTTCATTTCAAATAATAGGCCTATAAATGATTAAAGTTTTAGGTAAAGACATGAAACTATGCCCACACATGCAAGCTAACCCACGATTAGACTGTTTGTATAACCGGTAAATAAATATATCTTATTGTGAACCGAGTAATCACACTTCACGTAGCCTATTACCCAACCAACATCAGTGTTAGGAAAAACTTAAATGTTACAATTTAATGTTAATAAAAAAATAAATAATTTGTTACATTTTAAGGCATTAGTGTAGCCTGAAAAACCCACAGTTATCACTGTGAAAACTGGTTAAATTTTAGGATAACACACATTTATTACTGTAAACTTGACTTAGCAGGCCGATTACCTTTAAACACAAAAGGCATTTAACTGTCCTAACTTGACTGCTGCTGCATAATGGGATGTTTCTTTACAAAACTGTAAAAGTGTGCTTTAGCATGTCAAAATGAAAGCAAACATTCAAAAGGGTTCTGCATTTTGTCAATTCTTGCTTAAATTTAAGAAAATAATAATAATAGTGAATATAATCAATTAAAATATTAATGACTACTGTTGGACTGTGTAGTGAACTAAACTTTGTTGTTAGGCAACATATCCTCTAACTGAAAAACTCAGATTAACTTAACAGCAAATTTCTTCTGTGTTTTTCCATTTAGAGCTCAAGAGGGTTGTATTTAAAGAGTTAGTTAACCCAAACATGTAATGAATTAGGCTGCTCATCTCATTTCATCCTGTAGTCCAGTTTTCTCCCGTGTGAGTTGAGTGTGCCTCTGCCGCCGTGTGCACGTTATAAAGGCTATATGCGGGTGCAACTGAACTGAAGCGGAGACCAGACCTCTGGACTATATACCTAGCTTTAATCTCACAATTTTCATAATTAATTGCTATTTCATATGATAAATATCTAAATGTGGGTTCTGAAGGTTGGAATGACTGGAGTGTTAGTAATTAATGACAGAAAGAATTTTCAGTTTTGAATGAACAAACCCCCCCCAAGAACTCCCCCCCCCCCCCCCCCCATTTTTTAAATGCATTTTGGAATAAGGCTCTAGCCTGTAACATAAAACTGTGGAAAAAGTGAGGCGCTATGATTACTTTCCGGATACTCTGTACTTCCCTTTATTGTTTCTGCCCTAGAAAAACATAGTACAAGTACTAAAAGCAATATGGGCTAATTTGCAATTCTGAGTTTGGCATATCTTTATGAGTGAGACATTGAATCATTCCATCAATATTTCTTTACACTGATTCATACAGGAACTAAACAAGTGAGTCTCATTGAATCTTTCAACCAATTTGTTAAAAATGCTGATTCATTCTGATTTGTTCATTCACTCTTACCACTGTGATATCTCTTTAATATCTCTGTCCAAGTAAAATTATAGGATTTGACCAGCCTGATCTCACGAGAAAACGTAAGTATTTTACGTTTTGGCAGTTTAGCGGCTAATTCGTACGAATTCGTATGAGTTCAGTCGTAAGAAAATGTACGATTTTAAAAAGGAGGCGTGGCACCTAACCCCACCCCTAAACCCAACCGTCATTGGGGGATACGCAAATCGTACTAAAATGTATGAATTAGATTGTACGAATTTGTACGAATTAGCCACTAAATAAAAAAGTTACGAATTGCAGTGAGATTTTGTTGGATTTGACTGCATCACTCTCTCTCTCTCTCTCTCTCTCTCTCTCTCATTGGATTTTCTGCTGGCTTTGCTTGTGTCCATTGGCCGGAAGTGAGAGAATCTGTCAGTTTTGTCAGCGTCCCATTAGCTGACTCAACTGCTTGAATCTGCAATATGCAATTTTGCATTTATGGATGAAAAACATCTTGATACGAACAGGACAATCAGTTCTTCAAGCTGATTTTGTATTCATTTTGTAGCCACTGAGGTCATTAAACTGTGGACATACTGAGGAATCAGCATGCAATAATGAACCTAAAGAAAGCATCCTAGCAGAGCTGAGATATTCTCATCGCTTTAATCAGCATAATATCTCTCTCAGAGCCTGGTGACAGAATGGACACAGGAGCATTGAGCTGGCAGCCTTCCTAGACACAAATGTGCTCCTGGATCCTTTAGCCTGTCATCTTTGACAGTACAGACAGAGCCTTTATAATGCGTGATTCTGTTTACTCATAGTGCATTTGCTCTAATTAGTTAAAAGCGTTTCAGCATGTTTTGGAAGCTGCTAAATAGGCTACAGCAGGTGACATTTATCCAGGGCTTTTTGATTTGAGTAATTATGATGACTCATAGCGCTATGATGTAATGTTAAGGAGAATATGACCAGGCTTTGAAAGTACTGCCCTTATCCAAAAGCTAGTTAGCTGCCTACCCAGATATCATCAGTATGCACTGGATGAGAAGGTAGGCGGGAACATTATGAAGATAAATTATTTTGGCCATTTCAAAGGGGACATACACATGGAGAGCATTTTGCTTTTGCATTTTGATTAATAATAATAATAAAAATAATAAATAATAATAAAGTTAATAACATCTCATCGCAATGTCTGATTATGCAATAGTCACATCTACACTGTAAAAACCAAAAGTCAATTTTATCAAATAAAATCAGTGTATTTAACTCAAAATGTACTGAAAGTTAATTCCACTCGTTTGAAAATTCAGTGTTGACGTTAATGAGTTAATTAATAATAATAATAATAATAATAATTCCTTACATTTATTTAGCACTTTTCTGGGCACTTTTAACGTAAGCGGTGGGGGGGATCTCCTCATCCACCACCAGTGTGCAGCATCCACCTGGATGACGATACGGTAGCCATTTTGTGCCAGACCACACACCACACACCAGCTGGTTGGTGGAGGGGAGACAGATTGATGAAGCCAATTGGATTATGGGGAAGGTTAGTAGGCCATGATGGACAGTGGCCAGTGGGCAGATTTGGCCAGGATGCCAGGGGTAAACCCCTACTCTTTTTCGAAGGACATCCTGGGATTTTTAACAACCACAGAGAGTCGGGACCTTAACGTCTCATCCGAAAGACGGCGCTCACTGAGCAGTGTAGCATCCCCGTCACTATACTGGGGCATTAGGACCCACACAGACCGCAGATTGGGCGCCCCCTGCTGGCCTCACTAACACGACAATTAAATACCTCATTACTTCAATGGAGTAAGTACACAGTACTCATATAGATTAGTTTAATGCAAATGGTTTGTAGCAATCGGTTTTCTCAAACGGTTTGAGTTGCCTTAACCTTTTGGGTTTTACAGTTCTCACTTGGTTTGAGTTCTCTTCAAATTTTGGGTTTTACTCTGCTCAAATTGCTTCATTTACTTAAATGGATTAAGCTGACAGTACTCATTAGAATTCGTTTTTGAACTTAAATGATTTGTTGCAATTGGTTTCCTCAAATGGTTTGAGTTAACTTAACTTTTTGGGTTTTACAATGTAAGCATGAGCCAGTATGAAATTTTAATGGTATGATAACGGTATGGATGAAAATATCACAGTTTCACGGTATTGTGACTACTGTTTTAAAATAAGTTCTTTTTAAATTTCTGGGTAAAAAACAAGAATTTTTTTCTGCTTTAAACAAAATGGCTGCATCCGAAATTGCATAATTTCATACTATATAGTACGCTAAAAACAGAATACGAGCCGTGTAGTATTTCCGTATTTAGAATTAAAAAAACAGTAAGTACCCAGATGGCATACTACTTATGGCGAGATTCTGAAGTGCACATCTGATGGAAGCTACACACCACGAGAGAATTCATGAATGGGAGTGAAGCGAGTATGTCACGTGATGTTGACAAAATGGCATCCGTACTACGTCTGAGCTCCATTCCTACTCACATTCATATTGTATAAAATGTACTTTACTTGGTGGAGTAGTACAATCAAATTCAGTAGCTACTGATTTGTAGGTGATTTCGGAAACAGCCAATATATTTTATTTTGGGAAACATTTAAAATACTTTACAACAGTAAACATAAAACAGCAAAAAAAAAAATAATAATAATTAATGACTTCTGCTGTCTTCATTAGTTTCAAAAAACACAGATTTCTTTACAATTTAAATCGGCATCTTTAGATTTACATTTTTGTTGGAGATACTGTTGTCCTAAAAAAACAAACAAACAAACAAACAAAAAATCGTACATATGGCGTAGGAACGGTATAACAGAATATTTTGGTGGGGTTAAAACCATGACTTTACCTTGAAAATAGTTATCGTCCCATGCCTAGATACATTGCAGAATGTTCAATGTGGAGTCAGGATCGTAGTTGACCTGGTACAACACATGAGAATTTTGGAGTCATTTCAGTTTAACCATATTAAAGTGAAAGTTTATCAATTGCTTGTGTTTTTAAGGCCTGTGTTAACATTTTAAGCGAATTTAAAGCATTGGAGCACAAGAAATTATTACAATTGTAGCTTTACCAAAGATGAACTGTATTTAATTAATTACACAATGAAGAATACACTGCTTTATTGTACAATTTATTATTTTATTTTTGTACCTGTATACTCCCTGCAGGCACCGGTTGTCAACATGACGTCCTATTGACATTGTACCCCAATGTACTCCAACGTTGTGGGGATGTTGGATTTTGTTTGGAAATGAAAATCGGGTTGACGTCAGAACCCAACATCTGGCCGACGTCAATGTCCAACGTCCAACTTAAAATCAACCAAACATTAATGTCTAATCATGTTACAGCTTGACGTTGTGTGAACGTTACCACTATGACATGTATTAGACGATGGATTTTGGTCACTTTCTAATACAACCTAAAATCAATTAAATATCAATGTAATTTGACGTCGTTATTGGATGTCAAACTAATGTTATCCTTAGACGCTGGCTAGACATTGAATTTTGGTCACCTGATGTCATGATCTAAATCTAAGCTAATACTAATATCTTATGAAGTTGCGTGCCTGCTGGGCTGTTACGCCCCATTCACACGGGGCGTCAGCATTAATGCTTCCCATTCACTTTGAATGGGTGACGTCAAGCGTTGCCGAACTGCATTGTGGATCCGTCGGCAGATGCGTTGCTCGCGGCAGAAGTTGGGACTAGCTCAACTTTTCAAGAGCCGATGGAAGCGTCAGCCAATCAGATCGCTAAGTGCAAATATGGCAGCTAGACAGTGGCCTATTGCTGACTGAATTTCATTGGCTGTGATGACGATGACGATCACGTTAGCCTCAACTTCAGGCACGCCTTCAGTCAAGCGTTGATGCTGAAGCCCCGTGTGAACAGGGCGTTAGACTTCTTTATTTGTATTTGCTATTTTTATTTCTGCTTGTAGTCGTTTTATTGTATTTTATCCACTCCGCTACAAAATAATCCCAATCATTCATTCATTCATTTTCTTGTCGGCTTAGTCCCTTTATTATTCTGGGGTCGCCACAGCGGAATGAACCACCAACTTATCCAGCAGGTTTTTACGCAGCGGATGCCCTTCCAGCCGCAACCCATCTCTGGGAAACATCCACACACACACACACACACACTCATACACTACGGACAACTTAGCCTACCCAATTCACCTGTCTTTGGACTGTGGGGGAAACCGGAGTAACCGAAGGAAATCCACGCGAACGCTGGGAGAACATGCAAACTCCACACAGAAACGCCAACTGAGCTGAGGATCGAACCAGCGAACTTCTTGCTGTGAGGCGAACGTGCTACCCACTGCGCCACTGCGTCGTCTACTAATCCCAATCAATCCAAAATTATTACATTTTGAAAAGTTGCTATCTTAATCGTAGAAAATGTAAATATCGAAATCTACATTTTTTCCAATATTGTGCAGCCCTAGTCTCTTTGCATCTATATGCTTGGTGATAATTAACTGTGTATTTAAACTGTGCTTTATATGAATAAAATTGTTTTAAATTGTTATGCTGTATGGTTTTAACAATATTTTAATGACAGTTCTGCGAACTAATGTAAAGCCACTGTTTGTATGGTGTGTGTGTGTGTGTGTGTGTGTGTGTGTGTGTGTGTGTGTGTGTGTGTGTGTGTGTGTGTGTGTGTGTGTGTGTATTTGTAGCTGAAATATATAAAAGAAAAACAAAAGTATTTATTCCAATGTGCGTTTACTTTTAGAGTGCACATTGTCACATGGAATGTAGGCTCTGGTATGCCACCTGATGACATCACGTCCTTGTTTGGTCCTGGCATTGAAAATGGAAGCACTGACATGTTTGTCGTGGGGTGAGAAAGTCTGTGGCATAGTGCCATTTTTTAAATATAACTCCCAGTGATGTTGTAGAATTAATTACTTTTGCCTGCATTCTCACATTTCCATGTCCTTCTTGTCATCTCACCTTGTTTGTCCTTGTTTTAATGGTGCGCCTCCACTCATCATTGTCTGTTTTTGTCTTTGGCTCTGTCCTTGTCTCTCTCTTTAGACTGCAGGAAGTGAACTCCATGATAAACAAGAGGCTCAAAGATGCTCTCTTCACAGACCAGTGGAGTGAGCTCTGCATGGACACACTCAGTCGATTTGGATATGTGTTGGTCAGTATGAATTCAAATGCGTAATAGTGTTTGGTAGCAAATAATAAAGATTTGTAAACACAGAAAACTGCTTTGAAAAGTAACAAAGTTATGAAATTATTAAACCAAAATAAATTCACATATTTTAAGTAAAAGGCGTCATGGTGGCTCAGTTATTAGCACTGTTGCCTCACAGCATAAAGGTTGCTGGTTCGAGGCCAGGCTGGGCCAGTTGGCATTTTTGTGTGGAGTTTGCATGTTACCTCATGTTTGTGTGGATTTCCTCCGGGTGCTCCAGTTTTCCCCACAGTCCGGTTTAGGGGAATTGGATGAACTAATTGGCCATAGTGTATTAGTGCGTGTGTGAATGAGTGTGTATGGGTGTTTCCCAGTAATGGGCTGTGCCTGGAAGGATATGCGCTGCGTAAAACATATGCTGGGATAGTTGGTGGTTCATTTCACTGTGGCAACCCCTGATTAAAAGGGACTAAGCTGAAGGAAAATGAATGAATAAATGAATGAACGAACGAACGAACGAACGAATGAATGAATGAATGAATGAATGAATGAATGAATGAATGAATTTTCTGTAAATAAGATTTTCTTTCACCATAACTGTTTCAAATCTTTTCTTACATATTCACTGCTAGTGGTGATGTGGTCTGTGGACCAATGAACCAGTGTCCATATAATTTTTACCCACTTTTTATCTCACAATGGTTTTATAAATTTATAAAGACATTTAATTATGCATTTATACAATACCGACTTTTAAAAGTCAGAAAACCTCATTTCTTTGCAATGTTGCTTTGCTAAATGTGATCTTCTTTGACATATCTCTCATAACATTTGGCACACAGTGATCTGTCTGCAAAGATTGAGACACTCTTTTTATACCCAATCATGTTTGCTTTTTATATTAAAGAATACCTTTTATTTGGTGAGTGAAAACATTGCTAAACTTTCATTGTACTTTTGTCACTTAATTTAAATCATTATTTATTTATTTATTTGCATTTTACAACTTTGTGTTGTCTTGAAATGGGAAATGTAAGCATCTTGTTTGTGTCATCTACAATTGGTAGTTGATCTACTGTTGTTGCACTTTTTCTTCCGTTTCATTACTAAATCTGAAACAATGGCTGAGTTGCCAGGTTCAT
The DNA here is from genome assembly GCF_052040795.2 of Danio rerio. Lineage (NCBI taxonomy): Eukaryota > Metazoa > Chordata > Actinopteri > Cypriniformes > Danionidae > Danio > Danio rerio. Next base: position 8,170,228 of record NC_141030.1, on the reverse strand, counting down.
TCATTCATTTTCTTTTCGGCTTAGTCCCTTCAATAATCAGGGGTCGCCACAGCGGAATGAACCGCCAACTTATCCAGCATATGTTTTACGCAGCAGATGCCCTTCCAGCTGCAATACAACACTGGGAAAGCAGTTGCCAAGTTGTGGGAGAAAAAAAAAGAACAATAAAAGGGATCCACAAATTAATGTCAGGCAAATCTATACTATTACAATATATTTGTGGAGACATTTTTTATTTGCAAGTCTTATTTTATTTATTTGTGAATTTAATTTGCTTTAATCTTGCATGTATATATTTGTGGATCTTTTTCTCTTTACTAGTCAACATTTGTCTCCTTAGATTTATTGATCATGTCTGAAAATCTATCTATAAATGTGACCCTGGATAAAAAAACCTTGTTTCTCATGTCGCACAAGTGTATTAATAGACAAAAACACACTACATGAACCAAATCCTGAACATTATCTTTTGTGCCAGAAATGATTAGAATGTTTTGTAAATGTCATGTAGTACAAGTATAAAAATTCAGTATTTAACATTGCTCAAAAATTAATTTGGACAATTTAAAGTTCATTTTATCAACATTTAAATTCTTTGAACCCTTAGATTCCAGATATTTAAATAGTTGTCATTCATTCATTTTTTTTCGGCTTAGTCTCTTTATTTATCAGGGGTCGCCACAGCGGAATGAACCGCCAACTTATCCAGCATATGTTTTACGCAGCAGATGCCCTTCCAGCTGCAATACAACACTGGGAAACCAGTTGCCAAGTTGTGGGAGAAAAAAAAAAGAACAATAAAAGGGATCCACAAATTAATGTCAGGCAAATCTATACTATTACAATATATTTGTGGAGACATTTTTTTATTTGCAAGTCTTATTTTATTTATTTGTGAATTTAATTTGTTTTAATCTTGCATGTATATATTTGTGGATCTTTTTCTCTTTACTAGTCAACATTTGTCTCCTTAGATTTATTCATCATGTCTGAAAATCTATCTATAAATGTGACCCTGGATAAAAAAACCTTGTTTCTCATGTCGCACAAGTGTATTAATAGACAAAAACACACTGCATGAACCAAATCCTGAACATTATCTTTTGTGCCAGAAATGATTAGAATGTTTTGTAAATGTCATGTAGTACAAGTATCAAAATTCAGTATTTTACCTTGCTCAAAAATTAATTTGGACAATTTAAAGGTCATTTTATTAACATTTAAATTCTTTGAACCCTTAGATTCCAGATATTTAAATAGTTGTCATTCATTCATTTTTTTCGGCTTAGTCCCTTTATTAATCAGGGGTCGCCACAGCGGAATGAACCGCCAACTTATCCAGCATATGTTTTACGCAGCAGATGCCCTTCCAGCTGCAATACAACACTGGGAAACCAGTTGCCAAGTTGTGGGAGAAAAAAAAGACAATAAAAGGGATTCACAAATTAATGTCAGGCAAATCTATACTATTACAATATATTTGTGGAGACATTTTTTATTTGCAAGTCTTATTTTATTTATTTGTGAATTTAATTTGTTTTAATCTTGCATGTATATATTTGTGGATCTTTTTCTCTTTACTAGTCAACATTTGTCTCCTTAGATTTGTTCATCATGTCTGAAAATCTATCTATAAATGTGACCCTGGATAAAAAACCTTGTTTCCCATGTCGCACAAGTGTATTAATAGACAAAAACACACTGCATGAACCAAATCCTGAACATTATCTTTTGTGCCAGAAATGATTAGAATGTTTTGTAAATGTCATGTAGTAAAAGTATCAAAATTCAGTATTTTACCTTGCTCAAAAATTAATTTGGACAATTTGAAGGTCATTTTATCAACATTTAAATTCTTTGAACCCTTAGATTCCAGATATTTAAATAGTTGTCATTCATTCATTTTTTACGGCTTAGTCCCTTTATTAATCAGGGGTCGCCACAGCGGAATGAACCGCCAACTTATCCAGCATATGTTTTACGCAGCAGATGCCCTTCCAGCTGCAATACAACACTGGGAAACCAGTTGCCAAGTTGTGGGAGAGAAAAAAAGAACAATAAAAGGGATCCACAAAATTAATGTCAGGCAAATCTATACTATTACAATATATTTGTGGAGACATTTTTTATTTGCAAGTCTTATTTTATTTATTTGTGAATTGAATTTGTTTTAATCTTGCATGTATATATTTGTGGATCTTTTTCTCTTTACTAGTCAACATTTGTCTCCTTAGATTTATTCATCATGTCTGAAAATCTATCTATAAATGTGACCCTGGATAAAAAACCTTGTTTCTTATGTCGCACAAGTGTATTAATAGACAAAAACACACTGCATGAACCAAATCCTGAACATTATCTTTTGTGCCAGAAATGATTAGAATGTTTTGTAAATGTCATGTAGTAAAAGTATAAAAATTCAGTATTTTACATTGCTCAAAAATTAATTTGGACAATTTAAAGGTCATTTTATCAACATTTAAATTCTTTGAACCCTTAGATTCCAGATATTTAAATAGTTGTCATTCATTCATTTTTTTACGGCTTAGTCCCTTTATTTATCAGGGGTCGCCACAGCAGAATGAACCGCCAACTTATCCAGCATATGTTTTACGCAGCAGATGCCCTCCCAGCTGCAATACAACACTGGGAAACCAGTTGCCAAGTTGTGGGAGAAAAAAAAAAGAACAATAAAAGGGATCCACAAATTAATGTCAGGCAAATCTATACTATTACAATATATTTGTGGAGACATTTTTTAATTTGCAAGTCTTATTTTATTTATTTGTGAATTGAATTTGTTTTAATCTTGCATGTATATATTTGTGGATCTTTTTCTCTTTACTAGTCAACATTTGTCTCCTTAGATTTGTTCATCATGTCTGAAAATCTATCTATAAATGTGACCCTGCAAAAAACCTTGTTTCTCATGTCGCACAAGTGTATTAATAGACAAAAACACACTGCATGAACCAAATCCTGAACATTATCTTTTGTGCCAGAAATGATTAGAATGTTTTGTAAATGTCATGTAGTACAAGTATAAAAATTCAGTATTTAACATTGCTCAAAAATTAATTTGGACAATTTAAAGGTGATTTTATTAACATTTAAATTCTTTGAACCCTTAGATTTTTAGATATTAAAATAGTTGTCATTCATTCATTTTTTTCGGCTTAGTCCCTTTATTAATCAGGGGTCGCCACAGCGGAATGAACCGCCAACTTATCCAGCATGTGTTTTACGCAGCGGATGCTCCATCCACAACTCATCACTGGGAAACACCTATACACTCTTGCATTTTCACACATACACTAATTCACCTATAGTGCAAGTCTTTGGACTGTGGGGGAAACTGGAGCACCCGGAGGAAACCCACGCAAACATGGAGAGACTACGCAAACTCCACACAGAAATGCCAACTAACCCAGCCAGGGCTCGAACCAGCAACATTCTTGCTGTGAGGCAACAGCGCTACCCACTGCACCACCACGTCGCTTAAATAGGGGGATCTCTGACAAATATTGTCTCATCTTGACAAACCATACATGCAGAGCTTATATAAATATAAAGCAAGTCTAACCCCTCAGTTATTTTGGCTTGTGGTTTTGTTGAGCTTGTCATGTCCTCTCTTCGCTCTATAGGTGGCTTCTCAAAGGATGCAGGGGGTGTTTTTGCTGGTGTTTTCCAAATTCTGCCACCTTCCCTTTCTCAGAGGAGTACAAACCCAAAGCACACGCACCGGCCTGGGAGGATACTGGGTAAGTCAACCGAGCAAAGATGTCTGGGAAAGAATGTCTCATTTCTAAACACTTATTTGATCAGCAAGATTTCTGCTGCATTGATACTTTAATGTCGAACATCAAATATCTGCATAACGTTGCATCCCGCTGTGAGATGCCTTTCATAAAGGGAAGCCAAAGGGAGAGCGTGGAAACGAGGCAGCGTGTGTGTTGTCAGGGTTGCTCTGCTGTCTCCTTTGAGTAGGGCACAGTAGGACACACAGCAGCTCTGTTTCTGATCTGTCCTCCACTGCACAAACACACAGGGTTCATTTCCAGTTGATCAAATACAGACTGATAACACACACACAGCTCTCAAATCTCCCTGGTGTTCTACCCAGAAAGTCAAAGCACAACACATGGGAACTGCAGCACCAGCGCTGCTAATAAACTGCAAGTCTCTGCACAGCCCATTTCACCCCTGACTGCACAGCGCACCTGCCCTTCTCAGTGCAGTGTTTAAAGGGATAGTTCACTCACTAATGAAAATACAGGAGTAGTTTATTAATTCTTGTGCATGTCATTTTAAAGGTACTATAAGTATGATTCTTTTTATTAAAATATCCAAAAACCACGTTGTTGCTGTCATGATATTGGCCATTATTCCAGGACTGTCTGGAATAGTACATTCTGATTGGTTAGTCATGACGTTTTAAGGTATGTTATTCTCAGATAACAACAGCTGAAACTTATATCACAGGCTCATCTGTAAACTTCGAACCATCTTGATCGTAGGTAAACAAAAACATTCACATCCACGCATATGCTTATCTGTCACGCCTCGGTTTTTGACTGTTTTTCACTAGTCTAGGACTACACAATACATTGTTTCATCATCAATATCGCACTGTGATCATTCGCAATAGTCACATCACAAGATATGCAATGAGTCTTGATTAAAACATTTTTGTTCAGGCATAAGAAATTGTACTGTTTGTAACATTATTAACGATTATTTTATTGAATTATGTTTATATCTATAATTCAGTTACTGCACCTGAATACTGTTAGATTCAGAAAATAACAAAACACTTTATTTCAATTGTATTGTTTTCTTTCTTATATTCAATTGAAGTCAGAATTATTAGCAGAATTATTATTATTTATCTTTTCCCCAATTTCTGTTTAACGGAGAGAAGATTTTTTTCATCACATTTCTAAACATAATAGTTTTTAATAGCTTATCTCTAATAACTGATTTATTTTATCTTTGGCATTATGACAGCACATAATGCAACACATAGCTTAATGTGACATTTGAAGGCTTAACTAGGTTAATTAGATTAAGTAGGAAAGTTAGGGTAATTAGGCAAGTTATTGTATAAGGATGGTTTGTTCTGTACACTATCGAAAAAAAATCAACTTAAAGGGGCTAATAGACCCCTTAAAATAGGACCTTAAAATGGTTTTTAAAAATGTTAAACTTTTATTCTAGCCGAATATAAATGATTCATGTTCAGCCTGTTTTTATACAAATATTAGGTGAAAATTCTGATTCTTGTATATATTAAGCATATTACATGCAAATGTCTATTGTTTGAAAGATTTTAATTAAAGATACAGGGCCCTATCATACACCCGGCGCAGTGTGGCGCAATAGTATTTTGGTAGTTTCAGCTTGGCGTTGTGCTACGCTGTTTAAATAGCAAATGCATTAGCGCTCATTTTTGCGCCCATAGGCGTTCTGGTCTAAAAAGGAAGGCGTTCTGAGGCGGACCGCTGGCGCGTTGCTATTTTGAGAAACTATAATAGATTTTTCATTAGACCAAAACAAACCCGGTCTAAACTCCGGCGCAGAGTTGCGCCTCGCTTACACACTGCTTAATACGCACAAGAGAGCAATAGGCAAATATCTTTACATATGAAAACAATTAAATATTAAGGATATATATAGGATATAATAAGAATAGATATAGAATATAAATATAAAGGATTAAAATATTACAAAACATATTATTTTCTAGCCTACATAAATATGAAAAACCACTGCTTTTATGTCTTCTTCATCTCGGGAGGCTTTTTCAGTTCATTCATAACAATTTGCTTTTGTATAATGTTATTATTATTAGCAGTATTATTTATTATATCCATATTTATATTTGTTTTATTAAAAACAAGCTTAGATTTGCCCACCTGTCAGGTTTTAGACCATATGGGGCATGGCAGGTGTATTTGGAAATAACTCAGTATTTTGACCACACTTGGTCATTATTGTTCATTTATTCGTTTGCTGGAAATTAGAACTGAGTTTAGAAATAGTTTTAAACAAATCTTTGCGCTTAACAAACGAAATTAATTATTTATAGGCTAATTGATGTCTGTGCGTAAAGGTTTCCCTATCCAAGAGTGAAAGTTAAAGTGATCCATTATCTCTCATTCTCATGCAGTAGATGCTCTGTTTAACAGTTTTCTGTTAAAAAACTGTTAACTGTTAACTGTTTGCTCGTGAAATGCTCATTTTTTCCACTTAGACTTACTTTGCGTCCTGTAAATAGCGAATGCGCTCTTGGCGCGACGCAGCTGACTCTTAAAGGTAATGGGAGATGAGACTCTAATTGGTTTATTCTCAAAACACACCTATAACTCATTAAGAAAATAAACTCAACCCTTTTAGACCATGCGCCGCGGCGCAAGGCAGATTTCCCGTCCTTAAATTAGCAAAAACGCATCCTGACACGCCCTGAAAGCGTTTGCGCCCTGCGTTTTGCGCTCTGCGCATGGACCGTCAAAATAGAGCCCAAAATGTCAAACTATTTCAGTGAGCAGAAGTTTCATCATCATACATTATAACATATATATTATCAAATTTTTCTGAATATGCGTTCACAATATGCCCGACAAGATTATTTGGTATTTAAAATATTGGAAGGACATTTGAATGGGTGTCTACTGTAAATTAGAATAAAAAGTATTGTAAAAACGTATGTTTTAAAGATGAATCTATGTAATATTTATTAGTTCTTCAATATTTAACAGTTCTTCTAAATTCATACAAAAATGTTGTGAGGAGGACAGCTAGAGTTTCTCCCTACGATCTATTATTATAAAGATAATAGGATGATAAAAATTTTTAAATGTCATTCGGCTTCCATGGGAAAAACAGCACATAAATGCGAAGTAAACATCGTCTGCAATAATGTTGTTTTTCTCCTCCACTAATAGCGCAGATGCTCAAAAACCACCTTACCACGAAGTGCAGAGCTGCTGCATTATTAATGTCTTTCCATTATTATGTTTGTGTCAGGGGAATAAAGGAGGTGTAAGTGCACGCATGATGGTTTTCGGACACCCCGTGTGTTTCCTAAACTGCCACCTGCCGGCTCACTTGAGAAACCTGGAGCAGCGCATGGAGGATTTTGAGAGCATCCTTCAGCAGCAGCAGTTTGAAGGCAGCAATGCTGTTGGCGTCCTGGACCATGAGTGGGTACCCTGAAACTGTAACTTTTAGTATTTTTAGCAACAAATTATGTTTTTGTGACTTAAGATTGGAGTAATGATGCTGACAATTTAGCTTTGTGTTACAGTAATATTAAATAAAGCAATAAGTCCCAAAAAATGTAGTTTACAGTAAAGTTATAACAGGAAGGGGCTTTTTTAGGCAGATGAAGAGCTGTTATAAACACACTCTAAACCACAGCTTCACAGGGCTTGTAGCTTTTATAAAATAGTTAGAAGGTTGATTATGAGGCCAGCTAGTGAAATGCTGCGCAGGTAAACCTCACTCCTCTAACTACAAAAGCTGCTCAAGTGACAAATGAATCTTGATCTTTAGCCTCCTTGTTAGAACAACCGTCTCCCATGCAAAGAATCGCTGGTTCCATTCCAGCTCAGACTGGGTTAGGTGCAATAGGACTGGTGGGTTATTAGTGGGGTGGCTCGTCTGGGATGGAAGCTCCAGGATGGAAGTCTAGGGGGGGTGAGTGTTACGACGGGCCAGCTAACGAAGTGCTATGCAGCTAAACCTTAGCTAAAGTTAAAGCAGCTAAACGCTAGAGGCCATAGTCTTTAGCCTCCTTGTTAGAGCAACCGAGTCCCATACAAAGAATTGGCAATTCAATGCAGTAGGACCGTCCAGTGGGTATATATATATATATATATATATATATATTAGTGCTGTCAAAATTATTTAAATAATATTTAATATTTATTATTAATATTTAATATTTATTGTTTAAATATTTATTGTGTTAAAAAAATGAACGCAATTAACGCAGTTGCAGTTTCTTTATTTCCTGTTGTGGCCGTGGTGTGTTCAACATGCAAAGAACTATGGATAAGACCAAGGAAGCACTTTTTGATAGCAAGTTTCAGGTATAAAACAAATAATGTTGCATTATTGCAATTTCGGGTGTTTTAATTTTTAACTTTCATCTTTTGTTTTAATGGAATTTGATACTGCATGGAGAAAGGAAATAAAAACCTCCGCATTTCGTGGCGTAGTGGTGCTTTAAGGTGATCAAAAATTGCTGCTTACATGGTAGAATCTTAATAAGAGTATTATCTTAATCATACTAAAATCGTAGTATTGTTGTCCATGTAAATGAAGTGCCAAATGAAGTTGGGAGCTGTCAAAAGGCAGCCCATTCCTCTGCCTTTCAGCACGCGCCCTCCATGGTTTCATTAAGTTTGATCTGTTTCCCCCTAAAACGCAACTTTTGTAAAACGCAACCCAGGCTCATTGTGGAAACGTAGCCCCCCGGATGTTTCTGCGGACCGCGGTTTATGTCCCGGGAGGTACGTATTCGAGTGGTTTTTGTTTTCGCGGATTCGCGAGAGGCCGCTGTGCGGGCTTTTTCGCGTCTCAACCGCCTCTCGTGAGCGCGCCATTCGGGCCCGCGCCGTTCTCGCGCGAAAAGCCGCCGAATCGCCTGACTCGGCCGCCCTCCTCTTCCTCCTCCTTCCCTAAACCCGAGCGACGGTTCGCAAAAGCCGTCCAGAAAAAAAAAAAAAAAAGCAAAAGCCCTCGTCTTCGATTTCGACCGCGTTTTCGGATCCCGCCGCGTTCTCGCCCTTATTTTTCGGATTCCGTTTTTCGTCTTACCTGATTTCCGGAACCGCTGTTCCCCAGACTCGATCCCGGTCGTCGTCCACGCGGCTGGCTCCTCCTCCTCCTCCTCCGGGGCCTCCGCTCTGCCGACGCAACGCTGTGAGCTAAGCGGACAAACTGGTTGCATCGGGAAAGCCCTCCACTCGGAGGCGAGCCATCGGCTGGCGAGCGCGAAGAGGAGGGGCGGAGCGGCCCACACCGCCACGCAGCGTTCGCTCGAAAAAAACTAAGCGCGGCCTTATGTACCTCCGGCCACGTAAATCGCGGTCTCCAGAAACGTCCGCGGGGCTACGTTTCCAGAATGAGCTTGGGTTGGTAAAACGGCTGCTTAGCGTTGTTGTGTCAAAATCTTTGTGAAATAGGCTACAGCCATACTTTAGAACGCTTAGTTTAAGCAAATTTGATTAACGCTATCATGCTTGTTGAATCTGAAGGGAGTTGCTTCAGCTGCCCTGTCCTGCGCACGTTGTGTGTGAGTGTGCATGTCTGTGTGTGCGCGCGCGTCGTGGTCCTTAGCCACTAAATTAAAAAGTTACAAATTGCCGTGAGAATGCACTCAAGAGCTCACATCATTCAAAAGAAAAGGTCCACATTGTCCCCGATAGTGTCAACAGCCAGGGCAGTTTTAGCAACTGGCTGAATGTAGAGGAGGTCTGAAGCAAAATTGTTTCTGCTTTATAATTATGTTCTCAACTCACAGCAATACAACTTTACAATGAGTTCAATTGTTTGCATTCAATACTTTATTGTTATTATAATTTTCCATTTTTCATATTTGCAATGCCTGTATTTTTTCTTTTTTTTCTTTATTGGCATTGATTGTTTTGAAATTCAAATGGCATTAGCATGCCTGTGGTTTTATTTCTGTGATAAATATGGCTGTCAAGCCAGGATCTTGATGGTTTATTGTGGGTATGTTGTTTACATGAAGAAATCTGTAAGTAAACAAAAATTCTAATAAACAATTATATTTTAAATTTAAATAGTTTTTGTCTTACGTTTACATTAATTTTACATTTGAATAGCCAAAATTACTAGTTTCAGTCTTTTAAATGTGATTAATTGGGATTCATTTTCAAAAAAGTGTGATTAATTTGTTTTTGTTTTTTAATCGATTGACAGCATGCATATATATATATATATATATATATATATATATATATATATATATATATATATATATATATATATATATAATCTGTGCATGACGCATGACGTTTTTAACGTATTTTTGTTTATATGTTTATTTGATAGATTTAGTTATGATTCTGTGTGGCTATGTACAGCTGAAAATTGACCTGTTCAATTCACTTCAGAATATTGTATTCCTCATAGTGTGGTGTTCTGGTTTGGAGATCTGAACTTCCGGATTGAAGGTTATGATATTCATGTGGTGAAAAGTGCTATTGAGAATGACAAACTGCCTCTATTGTGGGAGAAAGATCAGGTAAGACAGCAAGAACATTACAGACCCTCACAGCCCTAAAACGCATACACTTAATTTTATCAAATATGTAGCTGTTGTGTCATTTGATTATCATTTAAATGTTAGTGTGTTTTTGTATTAAATTAAATGAATTTGAATATTTTTTAAGTATACACAATATTATTCGTTAATATATATATATATATATATATATATATATATATATATATATATATTTTTTTTTTTTTATTTTTTTATTTTTTTTTTATTACTTTTTATTTACATAAAATTATCCACAAAAGTCTATGCTGTTTAGCTTCCTTTTTCTCTTTACAAAGTTTTATATTTCTATTGAATTATATGCCATTTGAAAGTTAAAATAACTCAAAATGCATCCTGTGAAACGCTTTTGATATTAGACATTATTACGCTATGGAAATGTTACTTTTTAGCAAGCTCTTCCCCCTAGTGGACAGTGTCAGTTTTAGCATACTATTTAATCTTTGTTGCAATGTAACAATGAATTAAAGGAATAGATCATCAGAAAAAAACTGCTTACTCAGCATTTACTCACTCTTGAGTGGTTCAAAACCTTTAGATTGTATTTTTTAAGATATTCTGAAGAATGTTGAATGTTTTTCCTAACATTCTTTAAAATATCTTTCTTTGTGTTCAACAGTAGAAAGAAAATTAAACAGGTTTGGAACAGGAGGTGGATGAGTAAATAAGGACAACATTTTTGGGTGAACTATACCTTTAACTACAACATTAAATGGGTAAAGTTAGGATGAGAATTCGGTTTAGGTTAAGTTTATTGTAATTATGCATATTTTGTTGTAATTACTACAGTAAGCAGAGGGAACATGTGGAACATGTACTATTTATTACAATAAAGTGTTTGTATATGTTAATAACAGTTTAAGGTATTTCATATATTAATAGTAGATTATTATTCAAAGTATTTTATATATTAATATTATATTTTTATTATTAATATAAGTACTCTTTTTAAAGTATGCTATTTTTTACATGGTAGGCTCTATCCCTAATTGCCACCACATATGTGTAATTGACTCTTGACTACAAAACTAGGCATAAGTGTACATTGAACATACTTGATAAAGCTGGAATCTATGGGTTTAAAAAAGTCAAAATATTAAGAAAATTCCCATTTTCTAAACTAAGTACTCTAAAATGCACATTACAAATCAGAAATATATGATAAGAAATTAAGGATTGGAAAATGCTTTCATGGAACATGATTTTGCTAGTAATTTAATCTTGTAATTTCTGCCTGTAAATAAATGTATAACTTTCACCCATACTATGTATTTTTGGCTATTGCCAGAAACATGCAAGTTAAACACTGGTTTTGTTGTCCAAGGTCACGTTTCAGCCCAAGGGCAATATTTAAAACTCATAATTAAAAACACAATGCTTGAAATAACTGCAATAGCTCCACTTTTGGGGTAAAAGGAGCACCCCCTTTTACTAGGCTAGCTATGGCCTGCATATGTACAAATAGTAAACAATTACTGGCCGCAATTTGGTGCAGAAAAGTGAAAACTTTTCATTATTACTAAAACGGTATCATAATTGTACATAACACAGAGCCCATGATCATGCTTTGAAAAATAAAATGTATGTATAATGAGACATCAATTGCAGTTTTTGAAACAGGGCCCTAAAGAAAAATAACTGCAGAGATGTTTGTGATTTCCAGGGTATACATTCAGATCCATATGTTAAAGCAGGGGTAGGGAACCTATGGCTCGGGAGCCACATGTGATTCTTTGACCAAAAAAATTTGGCTCTCCAGCTGTCTCTCTTCATTAATATTACAAAGTTAAAAAAATCATAACTGTCACTAAAAATCTGTTTCCTGTGCAAGAATAGAATTACAAGTGACTTTATATTTTATTTTTTATAGCAAAATGAATAAGAACTGAGTTTACAATAAAAGGACATTTAACCAATGCGCATTTGTGGCGCTGTGGTCTACCTTGAATCGCGACACCAATAAAGGGTCAGTAACTTACATTTTTATGGTAACCTCACGCAAGTAAATTCAAACAACATTCACAGTGGCAATGGCAAAAATGAAAAAAAAAATCTATAAATTTTCTTCTCTTCACACATTGTGATGTGTCATACAATATTTGTTTAATTTTGAATTGTGGATAGACATAAATAAAGGTTGTTTATAAATAAATAAAGGTTTTGCACTCCCAACGGCTCTTTAAAAATGTATTTGATAAATAAATAAAAAAATGGCTCCTTGCTGAAAAAAGGTTCCCGACCCCTGTGTTAAAGCAATGTTGAGCACAATCTCATGAGATAATTCAGAATACTGTCTCACTCAAACAACACCAGTTTGTTTCCACTAGAGGTCATCGTACAACATATGTACACACAGACCAGCACCTCAGAAAGAGCATGTGATCATGTCGTTTGCTAGACTGGGATGTTGCTAAAATCAATGATGAAGTAAAAGAACATTTTGTCTTTTTGTTTTGTCTGTGTCCAAAGCTCAACATGGCCAAAAAGAGTGAATCCGTCCTGGAGGGGTTTATAGAAGGACCTCTCAAGTTTCCACCAACATATAAGTTTGATGTTGGGACACACACTTATGACACGAGGTGTGAAAAGTGTGTTGTGCATTTCTATGTGAGTCTCATTATTGTTTCTCTGGCTTCATATTCAAACCCTCCTTCATTTTCTAGTGCTAAAAAGAGGAAGCCTGCGTGGACAGATCGGATTTTGTGGCGTCTGCGTAGGACAGGCTCCCCCGTACCATCCCATAATTCAGCTCTGCAGCGTGGTTTGACCTCATGGCTTGGCGGAGCCACCAGAGTCTCTCAGCACTTCTACTGCAGTCACATGGGCTTCACTATTAGTGATCACAAGCCAGTGTCTGCTCTCTTCTCTTTGCACGTGAGTCTAAAACAGGGCGGGAAAGACACCGGATATTCTGCGAGCAGCACTGAGACGTGCAAGGTCATGTGAGAGTTTTAGTGTCTTGACATTTACAAGGTTAAAAAAAAAGTAGCTTATGGTAAAAAAATAGAGTTTAAAAATTTAAGGGACTTCTTGAAAGTTTAGTATTTAAGTACAACCTTTAATCTTGTACACTACTGAAGACATTTCTTCCAAATTTAAAATTACAATAAAGTGTTTGTATATGTTAATAACAGTTTAAGGTATTTCATATATTAATAGTAGAATATTATCGAAAGTATTTTATATATTAATATTATATTTTTATTATTAATATAAGTACTCTTTTTAAAGTATGCTATTTTTTATAGGCTCTATCCCTAATTTCCACCACATATGTATAATAGGGTATATGCCGAGCTAGTGCAGCTCCGATGCTGATACACTTCCGGTGACCTGTTATTGTGAACTTTTTACCATTTTATATGGTTCCTTCTACAGCATTGATGTTGTAATGTCATTAAAATACATTCAGTTAAATAAACTTTAGCATTTATTTAGTTGCTCAAGCGTAAAACGAGACAAAAAGCTGTTTACTCACACGCGCCCGTCAGAATCAGCAGGCTAACGCAGAAGTTCCATTGAATATACTGAGGTAAAATAAATGCTCATATTATAAAGATATGGCAGGGGAAATGTAATTTAATGCAGTGCTTCTTGTACGATCTGAGACCCACTTTAAATCGGATATCACTCAGCTAGTGGAGATCGCTGATTTTTAAAGAAAACAGACCTTGAACGCACCGGATTTTGCATTGGCATTCAATTCGCCGGAACGCTTAACCCAGGTTACTGGCAAATTAAAAGTCCTTTTAGCATGCTTCGGCATATACCCCATTGACTCTTGACTACAAAACTAGGCATAAGTGTACATTGAACATACTTGATAAAGCTGGAATCTGTGGGTTCAAAAAAGTCAAAATATTAAGAAAATTGAATATTAAAAACAAGAATATTAAAAAAAATTAATATGAAAAAAAATGAAGACATTTCTTCCAAATTTAAAATAAAAATGTGAGTGTTTTTCTGGTAAATTTAGTTTCTTTCTGCCTCCCTCACCCTGGTCTATTAGGTGCTGAAAGTTCATTGGCTCATAGCGGACAAATTATTCAAGATATGCTAGTAGCCTTATAGATATGATCGACACTTTTAATAAATTGGGCTCATAGTTACGTAGTTAAAAAATGTTCATGTCATACCGCAACCATTTAGGTCACACTGTGCTACTCTTGTACTGTCACCTCACATTAGTCTTGAACATTCATGTACTCAGAGTTTTAGTGACAACATTGGTGTCACTGAAAACTACTGTCAAAGAAAATTAACATTTAATACTCAGCTGGAAGTATTCAGTAGATACTAAGGTTTAAAAAGACAACTGTAGAAGTTGAAGTATCATCTTAAGATTTTTTAATCAAGTGTAAAAGTATTGTTTTTTTACTGGTCTTAAAACTACTTAAAGTATAAAATTAAAAGAATTCGACGGAAAAAAAGTTAAGGAAAATAGCTTAGGCCACACTACAGGGGACTGTTGTGCACTACTTCACCTCCTCAAAAATTTTTTTTCTAAAGGTCATAATGACTATTATGGTATATTAAAATGTTAATGTTGAAATATTACCTGTTTCAATTACATATACGCTACCTGACAAAAGTCTTGTAGCCCATCCAAGTTTCAGAAACAAAGGAAAACAACTTGAGTTTTAGTTGATCATTTGGGATCAGAACAGAAGTGGCTTAAATGAAAGGCAAAGGCCTCTAGATTATGCTTATTTTACCAAAATAAAATATGATCATTCCTTCATTATTATTTATTTAATAAGGACAGTAAGGTTGGAATTTGCTTAGACAAGTATTGTCACTTAAAATAAATGCTGTACATTATAGAATATAATATCACGGTGCAGTGGAAAAATAACTAATATTGTGTATGACTCTTATGAGCTTGAAGGACTGCACCCATACATCTCTACAAGATTTAAATAACTAATTATTAAAGTCATCTGGAATGGCAAAGAAAGTGTTCTTGCAGGACTCCCAGAGTTTATCAGGATTCTTTGGATTCATCTTTACTGCCTCCTCCTCTTACCACAGACATGCTCAATAATGTTGATGTCTGGTGACTGGGCTGGCCAATCCTAGAGCACCTTGACCTTCTTTGCTTTTAGGAACTTTGATGTGGAGGCTGAAGTATATGAGGAGCCCTATCCTGCTAAGGAATTTGCCCTCTCCAGTGGTTTGTAATTTAATTGACAGCACAGATGTCTTGATATCGCAGGCTTTTGCTATTTACTCTGCAGATTTCTCGCACTGCCCCATACTGAATGTAACCCCAAACCATGATTTCTCCTTCACCAAACTTGACTGATTTCTGTGAGAATCTTGGGTCAATGCTGGTTCTTTCTGCAGTATTTGTGATCATTGGGATGCAGTTCAACAGATGATTTGTCTGAAAAATCATCAACTAAATCCCAAATTATCATCTAGAGGTCAAGTTATTATTTGTTTCTCTTACAACTCGGATCGACGACAAGAGTTTTGTTAGGTAGTATATGCTTATAGAAAAGAATGCATTTTAGTACATAGCAAGTACATTAAAATGCCATGTGTACTACTAAGCATTATGTGTATCATGTAGCATAACCTATGTTGACTAGTTGCCTATAAGTATTGTAATGATGCAAAAGTCAAATTTCTACCTAAACGTCATTTTTGCCCACCCATTCAAAAAGACAGCATTATACAAATGTTTTTATTTTATTTTATACGATTTGTGATTTGATAAAAGCAGTCTAAATGACAGGCTCTGTATATTTCACAGCTGTTTTGTTCCTTTCCCACTTGTCAGTAAGCAATTAAATGCAGTTACCAGGCTGTACCTGTTAAAAAGCTGTCTGCGGCTTTTTTTTTTTGTCTGCTCAACCACTCCCTCCTGGATTTTGTGGGAAAATCTCCTGTTTATTGCAGCCTAAAATGACTGATTTTATGACTAATTTCTGTGTTGAATTCAGTGATAGTTT
Organism: Danio rerio; assembly: GCF_052040795.2. Taxonomy (NCBI): domain Eukaryota; kingdom Metazoa; phylum Chordata; class Actinopteri; order Cypriniformes; family Danionidae; genus Danio; species Danio rerio. The sequence continues at coordinate 8,153,956 of NC_141030.1, read as the reverse complement.
TTGTATTTATTATAGATCATAAAAGCTTTTTAATAAGTGAAAGTCAGAAAAGTCTGGTCATTTTACATTTGGTTTAAAGTGGTAAACCTAAATGTATTAAACTTGACTTTATTATGCATCTTGGTTACGGTAAATTTGTCAGATGTACAGCCAAAAGTACTGCATTAACACATTTTTGCACACTTTCTTTGTCCTGCTCAGTTTCCCTTTAAGGTGACCTTGCCATTAGTGACACTGGAAGTGGAGAAAGAATGGACCAAGTTCTCTGATGCAACAGTCAAACTCACAATGGCACATGGCTTTCAGAGGAGTTCATGGGACTGGGTGGGCCTGTACAAGGTAATCCATGGCATTTTCACGTAAACTACTAATCAAGTGGGTACAGGCTGTTAAAAATCAGATTAAGCTTTTTTTTACAAGGACAAATTGCACACATTATAATAATTAATCACCATGTGTTCTAACAGGTGCCATTAACTCTTTCAACTTTATTAAAGGTGTGTGTCATTTATATTCACCCAAAAATAATTGCTAAAATAAGGATCATATTCTCAGGAAACTCAAAATCGCAGTATTATTAACTTACACATTTTGCATCACCTTTTCATAAAAATACACTCTTAAAACTATTGGACAAAAATGTTTGACCAAAAACATCTCATAGAATTAATATAAACCTTTCCGTGAAAGTTTCTTACTAGAACTATTTGCGGCTGCCAAATAAATATTATAATGTTTATATGAAACTTAATTATGTGATCTGACCAGTATCATGCTCTCTTTCACTTTCATTTACCTTACAGAAATCTATTTATGATTGTTTTGTTGGTAATCTTGCAACGTGATGTACTTATGTACTTATCCATGTGGAAATATTCAATGCAGTGTTTATTTACACTCTGTGGAACAACATGTGAGCACCGTAGTTTTCAAATATTGTCTTTTTTTATACTGTTTATGGGCAGTTCACAGATAATAAAAAAATATCAGAGATACTTTTAAGACCCCAATCAGATCAGCACCAGTATTTGAACCTAATTCAATTATTTTTGCACTTTGTTCAATTTTAGGTGGGATTCAAACATCACAAGGATTATGCTGCTTATGTATGGGCCAAATCCGAGCATTCCACCCAGGTAGAAAGTTTTATTTTCAGTGTTTAAGATTATGTGATGTTTGACTTTTAAATTATTGTTGCGTTATAGACGAGAGAATACTGCTTAATTCCACCTTCACCTATTCAAAACCTGTTTTAGTTTCTTTCTTCTTTTGAATACATTGTACATTTTTCCCACTATTGAAGTTGAGGCGTTCCTGCAACCAGCATTATTAAAAAATATTCTTTTGAGTTTAACAGGAGAAAGAAACTCATAACCAATAATAGAATAAATGATTATGTAATTAAAATGTTTAGGTCAACTATTTCTTTAATGTAACAGATGTGATCGACTTAATTGTGGAGGACTGAAAAAAAACTGCTAGTTTACTGTGAGGACATTGCGGATCATTGCTGGTCATTCTCTGTTACCAACTATATTAGACAAAATGATCAAGTGTTTGAGTCCTGATGCACATTGTCATTTACAGATCAATGTGGATGTAACGATTGACTGAACAATTTTATTCGATTCACCATTTATTTTTTTGTTAACAAAATTAGAAACAGCCACAAATCAAACACATCACACAAATAAAATAAATATCTTAATTTAAGCAGAGTAAAATTTTGTCTGTACCCTTCGGTTTTAAAATTAGTAACAACCACTGGATTTTAATCATGATCAGTGATGGGAATAACGGCGCTACAAGTAAATGGCATTACTAATGACAATACATCTTCGGTAACGAGTAATCAAATTAATTACTGTTTCCCCTGTCACAACGCCAAGACCATTACTGACAATACAATGTGCGTTACTATAGTTGAGAGCACTGGAGCGTTTTTTTTTTACATACAGTGTCACTCACAGCCATAGGCAGGGGCGCAACTGCACATTTACTGAGGGGTATGCGAGTTCAAGTTTTGCGCCCCCCCCCATATTAATTTCCTCATCAACATGTCGAAGTTCTGAACGCAACTTAAATAGTATAAAGAAGTAAAAGTATAATTACATTAACCATGTTAAGTCACAAAGAATTACATCTCATCCCCACCCAAATTTCTTAATTCCATTTTCCTCACCAAATGATTATAGCACCTTGACATGTCTTGTTTTTGTTCTTTTTGTATATTTGTCAAAACAAAATGATAAATATGGGAGTCTTAAAGGGCAAAATAACTTAAAAATGCAATATCTTCTCACATGCATATGTGAAAGGTGTAAGGTCTGTCTTCGCATGAACAATTGACTGAAACTGCAATCACACCTTTCACAAAGTGAAATAAAAAAGACAAACTGCCTGAAATGTTTTATTTGATCAAAATGTTCAAGGCAAACTTTTTGGGAACTAAATTAAACTAGTTTTAAGCAGAAAAAGTTACCAAAAGGCTTGATGTATCAATATGATACATAATTAATTTATAAAAAAAAATGTATGGTATAAAAATGGATCTTGATGGGATTAAAAAACATGACAGTTCCAAAAAATTTGAAAATTCTGACTATTTGTTCGTGTCAGTTTTAACAGGGTTAAGAATCTAATTAGGTATCTAAAATGTATGTAGGGGAAATGTTTAATCAAAGTATTATTTTCTATTTTGAATAAAATATATTCAGTAGGCCCACATGGAGTCTGCGTGCGCAGACATCTGCAATTTTCTACAGATTTTTAGCCCATCGAGTCTATCTATTTACTTGTGTAAATTTGTGTACATTTATATTTACTCAGTATTTAAATTCATTTCACTAGTATTATTGTGATATAATAATAGTAATATTAAAATGTTCATATGATTTATTTACAATACAGTTGGTAAAGTAGTATTTTCTGCCTGTAATTCTCAGCAGAAATAGCAAAAAATGTTTGCAGATTCTGTCTGGCCCTAATATTTAGGTATGTAGCCTACTTTTAAACATACATTTTGTGTGATCCCTCTTATTTTTGCAAAATAATTAATTAATAATAACAAAGAAAAATTTTCAGATTACTCATACCTTTTGAGCTCAACTGTATTTGACAGTTTATTTTGATAAAACTTTTACATGAACTTTACACTTGGATGTGTGACTGCATGTTATTGTTTTAAATTATTTTGAATTAAAATGTGTGCCACTGTATGCAATTCATACCTATAAACCCTCTTGTTTTTGCCATATTAATTCTACCATATTTTACCATTCTATCCGCTGTCTTCCGTGTGTGTTTTTCCTGTATTTCTCCCGCATTTGTAATGTTTCTATGAAAAGTGAAAGTAGGAGCTACACTGAGCCGATCTCAAATGTGATGCAAGAACTGTTTAAGAGAATTAAGCTTTCACATTATTTTGGATTGACAGCACATTGAAATTAATGTAAAAACGGCCGCATTCACGTCCTTTCCAGTTGAGTGACGGACGCGCTCCATAGTGATAAAGACGGCTTCTATACACGTGATTTGAAGATGAATGACAGCGGATACTTTAAGATTCAGGTGTGTAAATAGACAAATACACAATAATATGTAAACATGTTTTATTTAAATACAAGTAATATTATCTTAAATTAGCATAAACAAAACAAATGTTTTTATTGCATTCTTAAAGTCAGACTCGCACCTGTTATCAAACAAAACAGAGGATCAAACTAAATTCATTTGTCGCTCTTTAGTAAATAGCTAACGTTAGTAACTGTAATCCATATTTAAATGCAGTGAATAAAAATGTTATCTTTTGAAGCTGACGGTCCATAAATTTACTACTATCAAAAGTGTTTACCATAAAGTTAACTTTAAACTAGCTCATCGTGGCTTTAGCCTATAGAATTATAGTGTTTTTCGCATACTATACAGAATGCAAATATGCGATTTCGGACTCAGTTCAGGTGTGGCCGTGCGTCACTGCTCCCTGCCTGGATAAAACCACCTCGTCTGCATTTATTTTAAGTAAAAGCCCATGCATGCAGTGACTGAGTGGCGATAATGAATAATTAATGATATGGCGGCCCGTTGCTCCCAAAAACATTAGAAGTTGATTAAACGTATGGTAATAATAGTGTGGGTTAAGCCTACCAATTCCTTATTATCCAATTTGTCATGGCAGTTTTCATTTTAAGTCATTGTTCTTTTTTTGTTTTCTATTTCGCGCTCCACGTCTCTTTCTCTCCATTTTGTACATGTGACTGTAACCGAGCAACGGATCAATTAAATGGTCAACGAAGAGGGAGGGGTGGTATAATTTTTTTATTCAATAAAATACAATTGTATATTTATATAAAATGCAGGATAAACATTTTTAACCAAAAATTTGTATTTATTTTGTTTAATATGTATAATAATATGTAGAATTTCAAAAATAGTTTTGGCACAATGGCGCCCCCCCATGTGTGGGGCCCCTATGCGCCGCATATACTGCATACCCCCTTTTTGCGCCACTGGCCATAGGACCTTGTATTTTCTGGGGGGTGTGTGTGTGTGTGTGTTCGAGACTGGGGCGGGACATATAACCAACCAGTGATGATGATTGGTGTGTCAGTGAACGTGGTGTAACTGAGAACATGATGATTGGCTTAGAGCAGGGATTCCCAAACTTTTCAGCCCGCGACCACCAAAATAACAATGCCAGTGACTCGCGACCCCCAATATCCTCTGAGGTGGTTATAAATACAGAAACCTTGCATGCAATGACGCAGACACCCCAATTAAATTTGTGTCAGTGCTTTAAATGTGCCAGAAAGTATAACCTGATGTTATAAAATCAAAATGCATCTGATGCTATTGCTGCCTTTAATATAATGTAATTACCCCAGGGGTGGCAATCCAATAGAACTAGTAACTATAAGCTACTATAGTAACTATATAGTATATAGTAACGATAAACGACTATTTTTATTTTCAGTATAGTTATGGATAAATATGTTAATTCTTATGGTTTAATAAAAATAAATAGATTTTTGGAAATCACCAGGCGCCCCCCCTTCATTGCCCTGCGACCCCTCGGGGGGTCCCGACCCCCACTTTGAGAACCACTAGCTTAGAGTACAGTGCCTTACCTGCCATCATGAGATGTATACATTCATTTATTCATTTTCTTTTCGGCTTAGTCCCTTTATTAATCTGGGGTCGCCACAGCGGAATGAACCACCAACTTATCCAGCATATGTTTAATGCAGCGGATGCCCTTAGAGCCGTAGCCCATCACTGGGAAACCCATACACACTCATTCACACACATAAATACACCATGGACAATTTGGCTTACCCTTCACCTGTACCACATATCTTTGGACTGGTGAAGGAAACCGAAGCACCCCGAGGAAACCCACGCGAACATGGGAAAAACATGCAAACTCCACACAAAAATGCCAACTGACCCGGCCGAGGCTCGAAGCAGCGACCTTCTTGCTATGAGGCGACAGCACTACCTACTGCGCCACCACATTGCCATGAGATGCACCAAGCTCTGCCTCATGTCAGATTGCACAATCCACTGCAATCTGGCTTGAGCCTGCCACTTTTGCTCACTCAGTGTATGCTACCAATGTAATGCTTTATTAAAATTATTTTGTACATTCTAGACATTTTTATTATATGTCTTAACTTTCAATGTAATAGTAAATGTATTTCACGTATGTCTATCACTTAATTAGTGTTAGTATGTGGCATAAAGCCTTTCTGCATTATGTAGCATTTGCAAACAGGAAATAGGCACTAGATTTCTCTCGTTGAGGTGAAAGGGAAGAATGTTTATGTATTGTGCTACTTCTACCCAGGAAAAATGAGCCTCTCTGCATTGGTGACAAGTAATTCTAATCGCATGCTGCCACAAAATTAGTGGCTATTGTATGCAGGTGATAACGTAAGCTCTGCTACCAAAGGAGGAGACTAAGATACTACGTTTTATATTTATTTTATAGTCATTTAACAAATAGTTACTTTCCCTGGTAATTAGTTACTTTTAGAATTATGTTACTAACTCAGTTACAATTTGTGAGAAGTAACTAACTATAACAATACTCTTTTAAAGGAATGTGCCCAACACTGATCCTGATCCAAACAAAGATGTGGCATGAGCAGTTTTAGCAGTTTACTCTAAATTAGACTGTATAATTTTGATATTTGAATCAAAAATACAATTGTCTGACTTTAGTTTTCTGAAATTAATTTCCTATATTTGTAGGAAACCACAAATGAGATTCAGATTCACTCTCTGCCAGCAGGTGGTGATTATTACCAGCAGAGATATTGGGCTCTATTTAACGATCTAAGCGCAAAGTCTAAAGCGCAGGGCATAAAAGTATTAAGGTCGTGTCCGAATCCACTTTTGCTGTTTTAAGGACTTATGCTCTTATGAACACTACTTTAAAGCCCATGCAAACAAAAAATTTACAATATTTATATTGCTAGCACACAATAGCCACGGTTCCACTATCGCGCCTAAAGCGAGTGAGCCAGTCGCGTTTCCTAATCGGGCCAAAGCGGGGCTTTCTTGGGGCCAGCGGCCGGCCTTTTTCGGCCTGCCGAATACCTTGGGCCCAAGAGGGCCAGCTGGGGCTTCGGGACGGAGTGAAAGGAGAGGCGGGCACAGTTTTCTGATCGCACAGGATTACATGCGCCAAACAAATAAACTAATAAATAAATAAATAAGGGAATGGTGTTCGTGGATATAACTCAGGACGCAGGTGGTGAAGAAGTTGTCACGGACGCTGCACTCTCTATTCTGCCACCCTAGGCGGCTGTCTAGGTCGCCTCTATGGATGCGCCGGCCCTGATAATACACAATATGAATACAACAGAAAGACATAAATCTTTACAAATTACGTGTCCACTTTTGTAGGCTCAACACAATATCTTGAAAAAATAGCCTAAGCTATATTGAAATAATTTAAAGAATTACAAATATTGCATATAATAAAATCACATTAAATGAATAAACCAATATAAAACAAACAAAAGCTCGCTATAACAATTTAGGTACTATATACGAATCAAACTGTTTTAAAGCCATATTAAACTTTCATTTTTCAAAAGCCTGTCTGGAAAAAAAGACTTTAGATATTTTCTAAAAACAATAAACACCGGAGAAGATTTAAAATATTATTTATAAAGTATTTGGAAACGATGAGATTAATCAAAGCTTGCAAACAGAGCATTTTTGGGGTGAGTAAAAGCACAAACTAAGCTACCTTTTTTTTCTGTCATACAGCTGCACAGCGCCACTTTACAGACGCATTGGGAAAACTGCAAATACAAAATGTGTTTTGTGTCAAACAAGTGTTTGTTTTTATATGACGTGGTAAAATTTAAAAAATTAATTTTAAATACATGAAGAGCTTTATTAGTGCATAGCTGCTGAGCGCAACTAAATATAGGCTTTATTTTATTACTTGCTCTTATGTGCTGAAATACTTAACACTTTCCTTAGCTTTAAATATATATAAAAGCAACATCTTCATCAGTAAATGAATATGATGAATGAGAACACACAGGTATGTGCGTATAGACATACAACGTGCTGTACAGTGACGGTTTAATTGTTTGTTTCGGCTGTCTTTATTTGAATTATTTCGTGATGATGTGATGGTGTGCTTTATCTGCCTTATTCCTGCTGAAGTGGGCAGGTTGTGTGAAGTTTGATTCTGGGAACGTTCTGGGGGCGGGTTTTGCATGACGTGCTACGAGCTACTAGCCCGACAGTGGAATTGCGACATGATTTCGGCTTCATTGCTCAACCTACCGGGCGATTGGCCTGGTCCGGATCGGCCTGGCCCGATAAAAGCCCTGGCTCGCACTGGCCCGACAGTGGAAATGCAGCTATTGTTATTCTTATGGTAAACAATTACTCCAAGTTAATCTACTGAAAGAAAATCAGTAGAATGTTTGGAGTGGCAGTCTTTCTGATGACGTCAACCTTATGGCTTCCACAACCGCATAGCATTATTCTTAACAGCACCCTTCTCACCTTATTGTTCGATGAGAAAATTATGTATTCTTTTTCAGTTGGACGTAAATCAATACAGTAAAATAGTCTCAGCAATTTCGGGTTCACTCAGACTTGAATATGTATTATTCAGAAGCAGGATAAACAGAAAATTCCATGTAAACTTTTCTATAGACAGTAAATTCCACTTAGAGCTCCACAGTAGTTGTGATTCAACTACTACTCCATTTGTGTCACAATTTGTTTGGCCCCTCAACTGATTGATTCGTCACATATTTCAATCGATTTTCTGCCGGTTTGTAGCTTATCATTACACCCCTATGGATCACCACAGTAACCTACATTCGGACAGACAAATCAGGCTAATATTGTGTAACCTGTCATTAAATAATTCCTGAAGATCTGACTCCTACGTCTCTCGGTTAACGCCAGACTGTGCTTTAATCAATTAATTCCTGGTTAATCTTGGATTGAAAGCTTTAAGACTAAGGAATCACTGTATTAATACTAACAAAGAAGATTTATCCTGCAGCCACTGCTGACTATCATTGTCCTTAACATTTCTTTTTCTATGACCTTCAGGTGGTATTTTCAGAGGAGGATCTGCCAAGAGACCCGGGGGAATATATTTTGGGATATTACAGTAACAACATGAACAGCATTGCAGGAGTAACAGAACCATTTCAGGTCTTCACTGCTCTAACTTGACTACAGTCTGATTTAGCTTAAAACAAATATTCATTTTGTTTGCATAAGCAGCTCAGTAGCTCTGATCGTGTTATTTCAAGGGTATGATGACTAGGTCAGAGCACTCTGGAATTGCCGTTGTCAACATTTGAAGTATTGATTGGAGCCTTGATTTGTATTTGAGGCTGGACATCCACAAATGAGCAAACATAAAGACTGTCAGTTCTGTCATTTGTTGTACAGACTTGATGCATAGATGCCACACAATGAAAGCATGCACAATTGAAATATTATACAATATACCACTTTTAATGTGGACTTTAACCCCAGAGATGTTTTGAATATAACACATTTGAATAAAAGGCAACTGAAGCATTTAAAAAGAAAAGAGTAGTTAAAAATCCATGGATCAGTTGTTTGAAGGTTTATGAACCAGCTCATTTGAGTCTAGAGAGATGGTCAAGTTTGAGACAAGATGGAAACTAGAACAGGTTGGAATATGACTGAGATCAGGAGCAAAATTGCATCCAAGTCTAGACCAGGAACGTGTTGAGTTTGACTTGAGACAGAAAGAAAAAGTCAAGAAGAAAAAATGTCAAGTTAGAGTAAGAGCTAAAACTACAAGATGGTTGAGTCTGAGACAAAAAATAGGGTCAAGTTTGAGACAAAATAGAAACATAAACAGACAGAGACTATAAGGGGGTCAAGTTTCAGTCAAGACTAAAAGAAAAAAAATGGCTGAATCCAAATCAAGAAGATAGTTTTGTCAGAGCCAGGTCCAAGGTCAGAAGAGGGATTGGGTCAAGACTGAAACTACAGGAGGGCTGAGTCTAAGTTAAAACAGAGGCAAGAGGAGGGTTGAGTTTGAGATTAAATGAAAACAAGAAGAATGTTGAGTCCAACTAAAACATACTAGAGACCAAGCAAAGGATTTTCAGAATGTAGACTGAACAAAGCTGATGATCAAAAAGAGTGAAATGAGTGTTGAGTCCAATACATCCAGACACTAGGGTTGAGTTTGACTTGGGACAAGAAGAAAAAGTCAAGAAGAAAAAATGTCAAGTTAGAGTAAGAGCTAAAACTACAAGATGGTTGAGTCTGAGACAAAAAATAGGATCAAGTTTGAGACAAAATAGAAACATAAACAGACAGAGACTATAAGGGGGTCAAGTTTCAGTCAAGACTAAAAGAAAAAAAATGGCTGAATCCAAATCAAGAAGTTAGTTTTGTCAGAGCCAGGTCCAAGGTCAGAAGAGGGATTGGGTCAAGACTGAAACTACAGGAGGGCAGAGTCTAAGTTAAAACAGAGGCAAGAGGAGGGTTGAGTTTGAGATTAAATGAAAACAAGAAGAATGTTGAGTCCAACTAAAACATACTAGAGACCAAGCAAAGGATTTTCAGAATCTAGACTGAACAAAGCTGATGATCAAAAAGAGTGAAAAGAGTGTTGAGTCCAATACATCCAGACACTAGGGTTGAGTTTGAGTCAAGTTCAAGGCCAGAAGAAGGTCAGAAAAGAGAGTCTGGGTCAAGTCAGGCAGAGGGATGAGTTCCCATAAAAATGGAAACTAGAAGAAGGTTGAGCCAAACTCAAGACTAAGTCAAGACAGAGATGGAGTTTGAGTCAAGACAGAGACAAGAGGTCTCTGGTAATCGTATCTGATCTAGAGCAGTTCCACAGAGGTTTGATTAAACCTTGATAAAATTTGCCCTGCCTGTAACTTTGTAGTAACAATTAAGCCTTGATAAGCTTGTTTAGGTGTGTTTGATAAAGGTTAGAGCAAAACACTGAACTTGGACATCCCTATTGTGGAATAAGATTATAAGATCGTCAAACTCAAGCCAAGAGCAAAAGAAAAATATGGTTGAGTTCAAAACTGAGACCATACAAAGGTTGATTGCAGGTTAAAACAGAGGCAAGAAAAGCATTCTGACTCTAGAGCAAGACCAGAATGAACTCAATTATAGACCAAGTCTAGACCAGGAATTCCCAACCTTGATCCTAGAGGCCCTCTATGACCAAAGTTGCCCATCCCAGGTCTAGATCGAGACCAAATAAGGTTTAAGTCCAAATCTAGACCAAGACCAAAAAGGAGACAATTACAAGTCACAACAGAGACCAAAGCATGAAACCAATCTGTTAAAAAGTCAAATAGGTTTATTAACATAATTTTAAGTTTTATTTTTCTTTCACTGAACTGTTCCTGTTTAACTTCTATATATTCTTTGTCATATATTTTTGTCTCTATATATTTTTTCCCACAGGTGCAGTTGCCCATGTCCACTCCACCAGCACCAGCATGTCGTTCACGCTCTGATAGTTCGGATGTGAGCTCTGAAGATGACAGTACGCTCGTCCTGTTGGCCCCAAGCTCACGCAGCCCCAGCCCTGGAAACCACAGCGGCAAACGCCACCACCACCAGAAGCGCCAGCGGAGCCGCAGTCCCGCTGTACCAGCACTTTCCGGCACGCCTCTTCCGTCCCTGCAGTCTCTCAGCCTGTGTCCTCGTCCCCGAGATGGCCCCCAAAAGACATCTTCCCCACGCCCTTCAACCAATGCCAAGAAGGAGCGTCTGGTTTCTCCGGACTCATTAACCTCACCCTCCCTCAGTCCTCTTAGTCCGAGGAGCCCAGGATCACCTGGAAATGGCATCAGTGCTCCAGAGGCTCTCGTAGCAGCCATTTTAGGAGAGCCCAGACCTGCTCAAATAGGAAAACCAGGTGATGTAATTCTATGACCTTCCTCGCTTACGATTCATTTCTAGACTTTAGGAGATATCGCAATGCAACTACTTGAGCAAAATGGCCTGTTTCTTCAGTCGCTTTTCAGATCTGCAGTTGTTCAGGGTCTCATACCTTGTTGTGCTTAATTGCTTCACAAACCCTTCCTCTTCTTCAATGGCTTTGCCAAAGTGGTTTATTTGTTTTTATATTTTGCATTATTTATAATAGATTGTAAATGGTGACAGTTCTACAGTGCACATCAGCCTTATAGTGCAGGACAACCTAACCCAAGGTGAAACTGTCCTGTAATCGTAGACTTCAAACAAACAGTGATGTCAGCAGTCATTTCAGCCTTTACCGTAACTAGTGGTTGACCAGTGTTTAATAACCGCTGTCTAGAAAAGTAGAATTAAAGAAAACAGTGCTTATCTGAAAGGAATTCCAAAAGGAATACTATGGGGTGTCTTTTCACCTTGTGTTTTAAAGTGAATAATCCTGGTTATATGACTGTTTTAAACATGATTTGTTGTATTTAACTATTTGAATTTAGCAAGCCATCAAATAAACTAGGGACAGTATATTGTTCACATCAATGTGGTTCAAAAGTCTGAAACCGCACTGAAAGTCTGAGACACAAAATCTTATTTAAACTAGAAAACCAGCAAAAAAACATTAATACGATAATAGATAAAATAGATAAAATAGCACTGTAATGCTTTGTTCACACCAGACACGGAACAATAAATTACACAAACTACATTTTAAATTTACTCGCTTTATTTGCATGTCAAATTTGCTTTATTTACGAGTCAAATTCATTTGACAATAGACGCAGATTTACAATATGGGCAGGGCTTCTGCTGGTCCGGTGACTCTTGCTTTATTGCTAAATGGCTAACATGGATTTTATTGAGAGAATAGCTGTGTCTATGTGCTTTATGAAGGCTGAAATACAGTGTTGTTTGTTTGGTGCCATGTCAGAGTCCACTAGATGCTTTCAGAGGTGCACCCAGCTCTGAGTTTATCACCTCCTTCAGAAAGTGTACCTGGATGATGGAGGCTTTCAGATGCTTCAGACTGGGCCAAGCCTAGTTTGATGAACTGTTGGCCGGTTTCGGCAAGAGGATACCAACAACAAGCACTTCATCATAATCACACCCCCTACATGAGATAGTTCATGATTGGTTAATGTGGTGCGAATGTTCGCTGAAGTTCAGATTTACCAACTCGAGCGATTCGCTCAACTTGTGTGGCTTTTTTATGTGTGGCGTATCGCACCGCGGGATGTTTATTCACATTTTTGCATTGACTTAACATGTAAAACACTCACGCTTGATGCTTCATCCGCATCTGGTGTGAACGCAGCATAATAGTGGACTCCACTGTCTGAGGCCCCGTTTACACTAGTGCGTTTTAGTTTTAAAACGGCATTGTAGAATGAAAACGATCCGCGTCCACACTCGCGTTTTACCCAGCGTTTCTGAATAGCTCTCCGTCCACACCAAAATGCTGAAAACGCACATCACGTGATCACACACACACTCTCGGGCAAGCGCTCCAGCATTTCTACCCAGATGAGAACTCTGCTTGTCGGACTGCTCATCAAGCATCTCCCGCTGGATCTAATCTCACTATATTTGCTAAACGTGATATTTCATTCATGTTGTTGTCTTTATCTAACGACATAGGCCAATTCCCTGACTTTGGTCATTGGAATCTATTAAGTTACTTGTTCACGGGTAACATGTTTTGGTTAAGCGCAAAGATAAGTTAATGATTAATCCAGGTACATTGACTGATCGCTCGTCTTTATTTCCTACAATGTATAAACTTATTGTATGTTATACTTTTATAATTATCGATTATTAAAACTGATATTCAGCAGAAGAGAGGGTGTGTTTCGAATTTTCACTGAAATTGAAAGGAGGCAGTTGTTATCGGCTCCGTTTTGTTATAAAGATCCACACAGTGAAGATGACGCTCATATATGCAGCACGACGCCTCAACATTTCTGCTGTCTGTTAAGTTGCTAATATTAAAAAGAAAATAGGCAGTTCCTTAAATCATGTTTACATTTTATTGTTGAGAAAGGGAAACAACGTAGCCAAGGTGATGTGAATGAAGTTATAAAGTACACTTTTCCCTTTGAAGATTTACCCGTGTCCTCGGTATGTTTTCCATATCAAACTGAGAAGGTGGAGACTGCAGCCTTGATCAAACTTGCGAAGTCTGAACTTATAAGAAGAGGATGCGAGACTGAACTGTGTGTGGGCTACTTAATATTGAGGAAAAGCCCCAATCAGATAGGCGAACGTTTGCAGCCCCGCCTCCGTTTTCAGATGTCTCCGTCTTTCCCCATCCACACTGAGACGGAGCAGCAGCGTTTTAGAATGAAAACGGCCTCTCCAGCGTTTTCAAAAAGCTCCGTTTTCGGCTCTCGAGAACTCCGGCGTAGTGTGGACGGATGGCGTAACCGTAGCAAAACTTATGCGTTTTCAAACTAAAACGCACTAGTGTAAACGGGGCCTGAGTGTATGTATGTAGATGACCACAACTGTATAAATTTTGTTTAGAGAATAATGAATACTTTACTTTAGCCAGATGCATTAAATTAATTATTAAAGACATTTATTGAATTGATCATAAATTTATATAGTTATGAAGAATTCTATTACAAATAAATGCTATTCTAATGTATCAAGAAATACAAAAAAGTACTTTAAAAACATTAAGCAGCACAACTGTTTTTAAAAATAATAATAAATGATAATAACAATAAATGTGTCTTAAGCAGCAAATCAGTTTATTAGAATGAGTTTTGAAAGATTGCATGACCCTGATTACTAAATGATAATTCAGCTTCACCGAATGCATAAATACATTTTTTTTGAATAATTTTGATGTATTTCAGTCAATTATCATTAATTACTTTTAGTTTAAGTAATATTTTTTAATACTGTAAATATATTTGTAAAGACAACCTTGGTAAGAGTCTGGAAAATTATTTAAAATTATTATAAATATATTTCTACTGGAAATTATATTTCCTTAAATTGACAAGAGGATAATACATATTTAGCACAGGTAATTGATTGCAAATTATCTTAAAAAAGGTTAAATCAGGGTTTCCGCAGGATCTTAAAAAGCCTTAAAATGTCTTAAATTCCAAGATCAAAATTTTAGGCCTTAAAAAGTCTTAAATTTACTGAAATATTGTGTTGTAGGTCTTATATCTTTTTTTAACAGGACTTAATTTTCCATTGTTCATTGCTTCCCAATCTGGCCAAAATACAATACAATCACCAACAATCCATCTCGATAAAACTTTAAACTTTTATTTAAACATGTGATTTTTAACTCTATCTACCATAATGGTTTAAATATTTTCCTTAAAGTAACATTTGTTTAAAAGTTCTCCATATATTTACTGCTGAAGACACTGACCTAGGCAGATTGTTGTGCATAGATTTAGTTTATTGTAGTTTTTTAAAACCTTTAAAACATTTGTTAATTTAAAAAAAAGCTTATGAATACAAGTAGAGCTTGCTTGTTTTTACCCAATATTTAAAATCTTTTGCTAAGAAATATCTGAAATATTATTATTATTATTATTATTTATTATGTTATTAATTAATTTATATATATATATATATATATATATATATATATATATATATATATATATATATATATATATATATATATTTATATATATATATAAATTAATAATTATATATATATATATATATATATATATATATATATATATATATATATATATATATATATAAATTAATAACATAATAATAATAATAATAAATAAAAAAAAAATATATATATATATATATATATATATATATATATATATATATATATATATATATATATATATATATATATTTTTTTTTTTTTTTTTTTTTTTTTTTTTTTTTTTTGATAGGGCAAATAATTTTTTTCCATCTGGGCTATTTGAAAAATTCCTTAGCCTTTAGCCCTTTATGAGTCTGAAATTTTATTCATAATGGTCCTAAATATGTCTTAAAATGTTTTAAATTTATGATGCTTTATGATGCACTTATGATGCTTTGCTGAAGTATCGCTCCAGCCAACAACCTCTCCTGAAACACAGCAAACCTCTGACAGCATCAGCTGATTAGAGGCAACCAATCACGTAAGCTCTGCTCATTTATTGCATTTTGTGGCATTATTTGATTTGTCTGAACTGAGTAAAACCTGTGTGGTGTGCGCGCGTGATCATATTGATGTGCAAAAATATACATCTCAAGGACACGAGTTTAGTAAATGTAGGACAAATAAATATCATGACCGATTTCCCTTTCAATGTCAGGAGACAATTACATGTTACTGTCAAAGGTTGATAATGTATAGATTGTTCTCCGTTGCAAATAAAAGATCTCCCACTTTTGCATATTCAATCTCTTTATTCTCTGTATTTTATTTTTGGTCTTTAAAAAAAAAGATCTCTTTTGTTTTTTCTCGTATGAATCAGCATATTGCCGGAGATCAAATTAAATTAACTATACAAATTGTATTTAATTTTGTTCGTTCATTTGCAAATCAAATGTTGTCATGTGTTGTGAGTCCTCACAATGAACTGTAAAATACAGGAATGTGAACAAAGAGGGCACAATGTTATCCCCAAAATTAAATAATTAAAACAACACTCGAAGCAATTATTAAATCGATGCAAAGCCTTGGAAAAGCTCAGTCATGGGTTACCTTGAAAAGGCTGCTAATCGGTATCATTATCATGTTTGTAGGTTACAAGGAGGGTGAGTTGTAACAAAGATCATCTTTTGAGTTTGATTTTTCTCTGAACGCTCCCAATAATCCATTAGACCGCTGTGAGCACTTACTCAGGGCTGGAATGTTTCTGTCAGACCTGAGGGCGATTAGACATTATGAAAGCTGTGTGATCATTACAGAAGTTCAAAAGCCAAAACCGGAGAGCAGAAGTATTTGGTAATATATTTTGAATGTTTGACTCATTCATAACTGACAGCAAATGTTGCGCAATTCATGTTTCGAAAGCATCTCCCTGAAGCAAAAACCGTCACCTGGCTGCAACGTGAGCATATACATAACAGCTATTTACACTTACAGTCGAGTGCAAGGTTATGTCTCTTCTGTAATATAATAAACAATGGCTTCAGACATCCTGTATTCATTTAACGAAGGAGAAAAACTACTTTTTTTGTTACAATTAAAGGGTTCCTTGATTAGGATTTCTTTTTCCTTTTTTTTAATTTGTTATTGTGTAATGTTTCTATTTATGCATAAGCAGCATCTGCTAAGTTAAGATGCTCAATGCAAAAGGATGTATTTTATGGTACATAATACACTTTTTTAAAGGCCTACAACCAGGGCCACCGCTGGCCACCACGAGCCCTCTGACAACACGGACGAAAGTAAAGGGGGGGGGGGGTATTCGCAAGCAAATCTGAAGAGCAGGGGTGGGGGTCGTGGGTCCCTAATAATATGGTTTGGTTTGGGACCACTAACCTAATGTATACCCTAAATGCCAATGTTTAAAACAAAGCACAGATTAAATCTATGATATACATCAGCATGATATACATCAGTCGACTAAGTGCAACACATGCGCCATATACTGACACTGAGGAGAAGAAACTTTTGAACAAAGTCATTATTTTTGTTTTATGTGAGCACAAAAGTATTCTTGTTCACTGTAAAAACAAATAAATAAATACTGGGTTCCACACAATTATTTTATGTTGGGACAAAATGAAGGAATTAAGTTAACTTGTTAAATTAACAAATTTAAGTGGATTGAACAAAAAATATATAGTAAAAAATCAAGAATTGGGTTGTTTCAGCTCATTTTAAATAAGTAGTTTGAACAAGTAGTAAAGATTATTCTTTTTTTTATTAGATTGAACCACTGACGGCATATGGTCTGCTTTAAAGATGTTTTTTTTTTCAGGGGTTTGGAACAATATGAAGATGAGTTGTTGCGAGGAAGGAGCGTGCAGATGAGTTAGTTTCAAATGGTCAAGCAGGCAGGGATCAAAATGAGTATATAATAATATGATTTTTTATTTTTGGGTGACTTAACCCTTTAATTGAAAAATAAGTTTTGCAAATAATGTCAAAGTTTACAAATATCTGACAAATCTGTGGCAACCACAACAAAATATATTCAGAAAAGTATATGGTTAATATTGAGTCCACTTTCAATAGTCTATTTATTTTCGTAGCTTCTTATAGCAGCGAGAGTTGAGAGCGTGATGTGTACAACTTATCTTATTAATTAAGCGCATCATTCAGGCGTTTAAAGTGCACTTTTCTTTTCTGGATATTCAGTGTTAACACTCTAATTGCACCATTTGTACAAAAGAATGCAAGTTGGAAAACACCTCATGTGCAAGTACAAAACATCCCCAGCCTGCATTTGGTGGCACCATAGAGCCCTGGGCTTGTGCTCAAGCTTGATCACTACAAAAGATTCACATTTTGCGCATGTATGATGTATTTGCAAAGTTTTAGAAGTATACAGTGGGCAAGAGGGCTGCAAGTTACTTATAAATAGAAAAACACAATCAAATTGGATTAATATCTTCCTCAGTTGACATTCATTCACAAATTCTCAAAACATAGGCAAATACAGAAACATGCTGCAAACATTGCAGACCACAACATAAATGTTTCAGGGGACCTCAAAAATAGCAGAATGGGCTACTTTCTGTTAAAAGTAAGTGGAACATCCTGATCAGGACAGGTTCATCGCTTTTTGGGGTCCCCGACACATTTCCATTGCAGTCTGTGCAATGGTTGTCTGTTTCATAATTGAATGTGTTGTGGGATTTGTGTGAGAATGTGTGGTCAACCGGATCTCAGTTTGATAATATTGCTAATTTTCTATTTGCATTAAGTTTTCCTAACTTGAAGTGCATTTGAACTTTATCGGTCACAATATAAAGCCCTTAAAAATAGGGGCATGCACTGACTAAAGCAGAAACAAGATCAAACATACACTTACTGGTCACTTTATTAGGTACATCCTACTAGTATCGGGTTGGACCCCCTTTTGCCTTCAGAACTGCCGTAATCCTTCGTGGCATAGAGTCAGCAAGGTCCTGGAAATATTTCTCGGATAATTTGATCCACATTGCCATGATAGCATCACACGATTGCTGCAGATTTGTCAGCCACACATCCATGATGCAAATCTACCGTTCTACCACATCCCAAAGGTGCTCTATTGGATTGAGGTCTTGTGACTGTAGAGGCCATTTGAGTACCGTGAACATATTGTCATGTTCAAGAAACCAGTCTGAGATGATTCACACTTTATGACATGTTGCGTTATCCTGCTGGAAGTAGCCATCAGAAGATGGGTACACTGTGGTCATAATGGGATGTACATGGTCAGCAACAATACTCAGGTAGGTTGTGGCATTGACACAATGCTGAATTGTTACTGTTGGGCCCAAAGTGTGCCAAGAAAATATCCCCACACCATTACACCACCACCACCGTGAACCATTGATACAAGGCAGGATGGATCCATGTTTTTATGTTGTTGACGCTAAATTCTGACTCTACCATCCGAATGTTGCAGTAGAAATCAAGACTCAGACCAGGCAATAGTTTTTCCAGGATTCTATTGTCCAATTTTAGTGAGAACTGTCACTTACTGGGTGCCACTGAATGCCTAAATGCATAACGTTTCTGCCATGTGATTGGCTAATTATACATTTGCAATAATGAATAGGTGACCTAATAAAGTGGCCAGTGATTGTAGTTGAAAATCATGCCAATAGTTCATCTGCACCTTGGTGCTCAGGCCCCAATTATGAGAAGTGACAGTTGTTGGAAAACAAGAGTTGAGAAAGCATCTGCTCAAGCTCTAATATTAATAAATACAACACAGTTTTATAATTTGACAAAATAGACTGATAAATGGGCAAGTTTTATAGTTTTTGTAGCATTAACCTAAGCATGTTTGTGTCAAAGAAATGAACAAACTAATCATATAACATGCTTTCAGGACTTGTCTTGACATCTTATAGAAATATGATGATAATTTACCCACAAATTACATGAGATGCCAATATTCAGCAAACGAGCATTCATGGCAGATTGAAATCCCTAAGGTCGTTTTGTTGCTAAGTAACAAAGAACGGTAACACTTTACAATAACAGTGCATGAATAATGATGTATTAATATGTAAACTAAACATTACTTTATTATGAATTAATGATGAGTTAAGGTATGCACTAATTATGAATTAACTTTACTACAACATGATTCACATGAGTTCATGTGTGAATAATGGCTACCTTAATTACTTGTTAGTTCATGATTGTTTGTTAATTAATGTATTAATTACCACATTAGTTTATTCTTAATTTAACCATGATGAACTCATGATATGTTAATGTATAATTATGTTGTGACTTTACTTGGAGGGACACATCATCATTAACCAATTCTTAACTACTCATGAACTCCTTATACACGTCCAACTAGTGAGTTTACACTGAATAACAATAGAAAAGTGTTCTGTCAACATCAACATGAAGAGGAGTTCATAAGTAGTTAAGGATGAGTTAATAGTGATGTGCCCCTCCAAGTAAAGTCATGACATAACTATACATTAACAGCTCATGAGTTCATGTTGGTTACATTTAGCCTAAACTTAAATGTTAATTAATACATTAATTAACAACATTTACTAACAAGTAATTAAGGTAGTCGTTATTCACACATGAACTCATGTGACTCACGTTGTACTTAAAGTTAATTCATGATTAGTGCATACCTTAACTCATCATTAATTCATAATAAAGTAATGTTTAATTTACATATTAATACATCAGTATTCATATACTGTTATTGTAAAGTGTTACCCAAAGAACACTATTCATGCTTTGCATCATAACAGAGCAATTTACAACACAATAGCAACAAGAATATGGTGTGGTAAGCACAGCTTCCTGGTGTCAAATACCATGATCAAATGTCCCTGTGTCCAATTTCTCCACATCACCTTTACATTGGTTCATTTTAAGAAGGCTAAACACACACACCAGAAATTTGGAGTGTTTTTTTTTTTAAAGTTAATTAAAACTGTATTCAAAAGAGGAAGATGTGAACCTTCGACTCAAGTGATCAATATGACAGATGTGCAAAATAAGGACAAAATGCAAAACGAAACATATTTTGCAAGTTGTCTCCAACTTTTGGACCCTAGATGGATGGATGTACTTAACGACCTCAGAGTTTCACTGTAAAGCCCACGGCCTCTGAACCTCCAGGCACTCTCAAAGCCATACAGATTAGAAAGGATAAAAGAGGCCCCTTGCTGAGTGAAGTGTGTGAGTGTAATTGAACATAAAAAAATTGAGCTTTGAGCAAATGTGATAGATTACAATTATGCTGAATATGCCTTAAAAAGAAAATCACATGCTATTTGTGGAAAATGTAGCTTTGCTATGAGAATTATATAAATTATAATAACATTTCAAATATTAAACTAGACAAATGCTATTTTCCACAATAATAATTCTAATTGGCTCTTTTATTGTGTTTACAATCAAATAAATGCAGTCTTGTTGAGCATGTGACTCACAGAACATTACAAAACCCTACTTTTTTATGTAATTACATAGCAACTACATGATCTCCTGGAGCACAATCAGCAGAGTAGAAAGACAGGCTTAACAGCTCTGCCCACACACTTCATTTACTTGCATTTAATAAGCTGCGATTCAGCAATTAACGCTTAGCTTTGCCAAGTCCAAAGTTCCTCTCCCTAGACCAACAAACATTCCTGATGTGAGGTTACACATTGGCCAAGGACAAAGTGCCTTTTACATAAATTCTCACCTGTGGGACTGCATTACGTAATCTTACATCACATGCTAATGACTTTAGAAAGACCATTGGAATTTTATTCAGAAGAGAAATCTCAGAAGGAAATATATATAACAATATCAACATTAAGGAGACGGTAAGGAATGTGTCTATAAAACATGACATTGTCTGAACTTGCGTTCACAGATGTAGTTTGATTTTCTTGAATGGTTTGGTTTTGACAATTTTAACTAATTTAGTAATTTAGTTTAGGCTTCACAGGGTATTACCAAAAGTATATAAGCACTTTAGATTTTAAAATGACTTAAATTCACTCTTGTTTTGTGTTCTAGATCTTTAAAAAAGACATAAATAGGTCTTAATTGTTCTGTGTCCATGTGACTCCTCATACAGTAATGCTCATTTAAAAGTTTTTGATTTCTTTGTGTTATTTGTTTCTCTTCTCCAATCATATAATCTTAGCAATACGACTACAAATGAGACCAACATTGTCATAAAGGTTTTACATTTAATTTACTATGGTTTTTAAAAGTTTTAAATTTAACTCAATAAGGCCTGCAGATACACTGCTTTTAAGAGTGAAGCTAGAAATACAAAGAACAAACAAAGAAAAAAAGTATTGTTTTACGTCTATTTTGTAATTGCTGATTAATGGACTAAACATTCCTATTGTACTTTTGTTAAAATGAAGATCTTATAAAATGTGTAAAGGGATAAACAGCTCCAGGAATAGGCTGTAGGCACACACATACTTTTCATTTTCAGCCAGGCAGCCCAACGACTTCCTGTGAACTGTCTTTGATTACAAAATCGTCCCATTTAAGGTGTTTTCTTTAAAAATCACAGATCTTCACTGCCTGGCATATATGATATAAAATGGGTCTCAAGAAGGGATCGGATAAGAAGCATTGCATTAAATTCCATTTCTCTCTGCCATGTCTTTAAAATATGACAGTTTATTTTACCCCAGTATTTTCAATGGAGTTTTGCGATAGCCTGCTGGTACTGGCGGCGCTTGCAGACAGTTACACTGTCTATCATCTGGACTAACGTTGTTTAGACGCCTATATTAGACATTAAAAAAAATGCTTTCAACAAAGTAATCCCAGTCTTTCTTTATATGTGCGGTTTTAATTTCGCTTTTTTATTTAGTAAATTTCTCAGAAATTCCTATCTAAATGTATACATTTAACGCAGTATATATAAGCTGGGCCTTCTTTGTCTCCTCCTTGCCGTTGTAGGGCCCTGGCGTCCTTTCTTATTGGCTTACTGGAAGACGGACGGGGGCGCGCCCGAGTGACGCTTGAGTTTGGAGTGAAGTAGGAGGGATAAAACCTTGAAGACCGGCTGGCGTGAGCATTTGAGGTCAAGTCTACGCAGCGTGTTCGCGACAGAGAAACATCAGAAACATCTATTTAACAACGACGTTAGAAAAGCAGAAACTGACACGCTAGACCGGCGAAACAAACCCGATTAGAAACAGATTTAGAAGAGCGTAACAATACAATCAATATGAACGGACAACTGAACGGCTTTCACAACTCCCTGATTGATGAAGACTGTTTTTTGTTCACGTCGGAGTCTGTCGGCGAAGGACATCCTGGTATGTATCATAACACATATATTTAAAGGTTTTTTTTTATTTTACAAGGTCGCGCGGGAGGTAAACACGATCGGGCACGAGAGCCATTGGCTAACACGTGCTAATAACTGCTGATCTGTATTATTTTTTTGTTTAAATGCGCAGAATTTTCTTATTCTTGCAGTTTATTTAATCCGCGTTTTTATATGTACGTAAAATGTGGTGTTTGTAAATATATGGTTGCTTAAGCTGTGTTTGTAATCCCAGGCCACGCGCGGCGGCCTCGTCGTGTCTGAAGCCCAAAGCGTCATAAAATTATAGATCGTGAATGCATTAAATGGGCCATTTATAATTTTAGTATGTTTTTTATATAACAGAATGGGTAAAATAAGTATTAGACGCGCTATAGTGGCTCCTTGTGACCATTTCCGTTTGAAGCCTGTGCGCGCGCGTGGTGGCCATGTTGTCGGCGGGCTCGCGGAACATGTGTTCTTGTGCAATGCGGACCCGCGCAATAACGTTGTTTGTGTTGTTGTAATGCCGGTTTATCCGGTAAAGGTTCCATGCGTGTAACGTTAATGTGAGGTTTAGATCCTTTAAGCCCTCTATGAACATGATCATCCAGTTTCTTTGTTAGTTATTATCAAAATTCGCATGGCCTATAAGACCAGCAACTGTTTTGTGGACGACCGTGAGGCCGTTAAATATTTATCGTCGATGTGTTGTGTGCGCCCTGTGAGACAATGTTTATTTATTTTTTTTATTTATTTATTTATTTTTTTTGTCGTCCTTGTGCACTGACACACCATCACATGGTGTAAACTTTCTATCTCGCTCAACTGCCCGTGAGTATTGCGTCAGCGCACCTTTTAGGCCCGGGACACATGAAGTCCGAACGCTGCTTTAACCATGGGCAGCTGTTCAGAAGACAGGGGCGTTCACGCAGCACGTGCTTTATTGCGGCGGTAAGCGTGTATTTTGTTAAACAGTTGTATTGGACTACTGCGACGACCATCGTGCCATCTGCGCTGCGTTTATCCTGTACGTCAAAGGAGTACGCAGTAATCATAAAACCAGTGCGAGAACAAACCCACTGCGTCCGCTTCGGGTCTCAAGTATGCAGTTCATACTATCAGTTGTATAACAGCATACTTTTAGACGTGAAAAGAATTGAAAAGATACAAAAAGGTGAATGACTCCTGAAAATGTGAGAGCCGCAGGTACTAAGAAAGGTGGGACAAATTGTTCTAGTTTAACAATACACAAGTATTAATAATAAGTGACCAAGGCCTTTGCAGTCATGTCGTAATGGGGAAGGATGGTGATTATGCTACACACGTCTTTGTTTGATTCTGTGTATTTCTGAGCATGTGATTTCAGTATGAGCCCTTGTCAAGCACTGTTTTGTCTCTGTTCTGTTCATGCAAACCAGTCATAATAGAGGGCCTGAGCACACTTTTTCTGTATTGTTAGGGGATTTATTTAAGAGTACTAACATTAAAAGTTAACACCCCAATCATCACAATGTTACATTTTGATTTTAAAGCAAATAAAATATTTTAAAGGGCCATGAAACCTCCTCGTTTCAGCAGGGTGTTTTCACACCTCTACTTTGGAAAAAGTCAGAAAAGTGGGCGTGTCCAGCTCTGTTTAGGGGGGAGTGTCGGAGGAACTAAAGTGGGAGGGTGTGGGAGTGTCTATTTGGGCACGCGCGAGTTTCAGTCAAAATACACACAGGAGAAAGTGATGGTGTTTAACCTACATGGACATCTGCAGTCGAATTATTTGCCAAATGATTAAATGGTGGACTTTAACTGCAGTTTGGCTCTTTCATTCAGGGAATTCATTCATGCCCCTCGCGACAAACGAGATATTTGATTCGAGGATCTGCTCTAAGCGTGTTTTTTTCATGCAATGTGTGATACCGCATGGCGAATGAGAGAAAAAAAAAAACCCTCCGCATTTCCCGGAAACTTGGATGCACACGGCAGGTAGTGTCAGAAAGCCGCGTGTGTTATTCCGGTCACTAAATGCGGTGCTAACATGTTTGCACTCAGTGCAATAGTTAACTTAGTTCGATACGAACAAACTGAATAAACAAAGAGCACTAGTCGCTCACTTACCAAATCTGTAGAGACAGGACAATCCCCAGCAACTAAAGCTGCGTATTTATGAAGAGAATACTACAAGTGAATCCGGATCTCAGCATTTGCAGATGAGAACAGCACTCAGGTAAACAATAATCCTCCTTAGACACGCAAGTTATTGTTGTTGCGCATCGCGTACACTGTTAATCCACACGTGATCCAGATGAGCTCTCACAGAGAGAAAATGAAAACGAAACTTAACGGCAGCAAACTATAAAAGCAACACTTCACGCTTGTTTTGCTAACACAACGTGGCATCTCTGTGGTGTAAACACGGTGACACTAATGAATATTAATGAAGTTGCACAATAGAGCGCGCTGATTGGTTTGAACCAAGCCTTACTCATGCATTAATGCATCACACTGTAAGACGTAATAAGACACACACTGGCACAGACGTCCAGTCTGCACGCTGGAATACAACGCTATTATGTCATGACCGTGACGCAGCTTCAAAAATTCGTTTCAAACAGGAAGTACGAATTTGCTTGAAATAACGCAAAAACAACCAATTTACACTTTTTAGTGAAATAGGTGTCCTAATAGTGTTTCGTGACCCTTTAAAACGCAGGGGCTAGATGTACATTTACAGCCTCAATGAAAGAAGAATTCATATGATTCATTGCAAATGGCAATGAAGATGGAGTAGATTATACCTCCCATTAACTGAACTTATGTGCTTTATTTACCTCTAGAATTCAAATATTGGTCTTTTTCAGTGAGTCAAATTTGAACAAGGCATCTTTAGAGTCAGATTTGAGATTTAGATAAAAAAAAAAAAACTTGCATAGAATTTGTCGCAGTATTTTCAATACTGTGTAAATGCACAGCTACTAAAATAGAATTTCCTTCAGCTCTTTCAGCTATTCTTTCTGTGAGTTGAAGAAAATGAAAGGGGGGGGGCTTTCTTGAGTGTTTTATTGGACCGATCTGTTAGTGCAGGGTGAGTCATCAATATTTTGTTTGCTGTACACAAGTGTATTGATAGCCTCAAAGCAAACATAAAAAAAATCGAATTGTTAAGCTATGATAAAATAGTAACCCTGGCAAGTGTTTGTCACCCACCCATATTTAAGTCTCAGAGAAGAGCAGGTTGACTTGTATATCGTGTCTATTTTAGGGACACCAAATGTTTGCACGCTGCCAGTGAGTGTAAGTGCACTTTGTACAGTGAGGTCAGCTACTAGTAAAAGGTTGTGTACTATCAACTATAGTGTTTGTGTACTATCGTAAGGTTTGTTTATGAACTGGTGATGTTTGTCCCGATTCTATCATTCATGAACTCACACCTGTACACGTGGGGCGAACTTTCCCCTCTCGTTCCACTGCCCTGATACTGCGTCACCGTGCTTTCTAATGAGCTCAGCGCAGGTCTAAGTTCGGTGCTGATGGAGTGGGGGAGGGTTTGCAGACCCGCTGCAGCTGATTAACTTGGCTTACCTCTGCCCTAAATATAGACGCTTACTCCAGGGGCTGTAGTGGAGTGCCAGTATGGGCATTCCTGCCTCCATTCGAGAAGCTGCAGTGCGCTAATGTGCTTCTCCTGTTTTATGGAAATCGTTGCAACTGCATCAATAGCAACTTCCTTGTCTGTTTCATTGTTAAATGATCTTCTGTATCACATGAGGCTTGTAAGCCAATCATGTAATGGAGCTGATGGCAATAAAGTGCTTTTCAGAGTTTTGTGAAAGCCAATTACATTTGCCAGAGGCGTGAACTGGGCAGTGACGCACATTAGTAGTGTGGACGTGATGTTCTTTTAACAGTTTTTAAAAAAAATAATAATCACAATGATTGTTTAACCAGTTAAACTCTGCGTGCCCGGTACCGCGGACAAAATGATGTCATCAGGAGAATAACAATAGATTTAAGAGGCCTGTCTGCATCAACAACACCATATTGACATGTGAAAGCTTAGAATGTCTATTTTCAACGGATACACATCACTTTGATATTTGTTGTACTGTAACAAAGGTATTTACACGATGTATAATATCTTGGCTTTACGCTGATGTATAATGAGCCTTGATCAGCCAATCAGTAACTGAGATATTGCTTGACGAACGGGAAGAGAGGTTTCCATAACAGAGTGGGTAAAAGTCACAGATCAGATGCAAAAAAGTTATTTTCCCACCCTTCGCTTGAACTAAAATAATTATTGCATACTACGTGATAAAAACAAAATTCTTTTTTCTAGTGTCTCCTGATAAATGCTGGTAACAATCAAAACAATCTGCAGTTTGATGGAGCATACAGGGCCTGAGTTATACACTTTCTAAATCAGGCTTTAGAACAATAAACTAAAAGCGGTTTGTGTTGAGGTTGTTTATCATTGGACAGACAAGATATATAATAATATTTATCACTTTTAGCAGTTCTTTTTGTAATTTCAAAGGTTTTCTGTAAAATGACATTGAGATATTGCGTTTATTTACTGAATGAGAGTTTAGGGAGACTTCAAAAATTGGTAGGCGGGGAAAAAAAGGCATTTTTCCTCCTTGCAGTTGGAATAGAATAACTCTTACATAAATTATTATAAAGAAAAAAATAATTTTCCTGTGTTTGCTGACACCTGTTGGAAAGAAATCAAATTGTTTCCAGGGTGCTTAAGCACTCAAGGCCTGAGTTACACATTTCCAAACTTCTGTTTATAAAAAACAAACAATTTTTTTGTGTTTATTATAACACAGACAATATATACAATTGTTTTTAATTTTTAACTTTATGAAATTTCAAAGGGTTTCTTTTCAAATGATACCAAACTTTTGTATTTGCACCTCTGCATGTGGGTATCGGAAGCTTTTTAAATCGAAAGGCCAAATTCAGGCGAAATTACCTCAAATAGCCCCAGAGCTTAACTGGTTTGTACCTGAAGCCGTATTGTTAGAAAAAATAGATTTTTTATTCCCTGCTTACATGGGCGAATGTGAAAAGTTAAAGGTTTTAAAGAGTGCAGCGCGTTAAACTTATTTCTGTATTAGAATTTCATGTTTATTTTGTGCTTCAAAAATGTATTTGTTCATATAGGAGTTTATCATCGTGCATTTGTTAAAGTGATCATTTGTTGTTAAGAGTCTTTTTATTGATCATAAGCCAGCCCTAAAATAATCATCTTATCTTGAATAAATTTCCACTGTCTTTCGGGCCGCTGCTTTGCTCATGTCAGTAAGATTTCATCTTTAAATTACAATTTTCTGTGATTGAGTCTTTAGTATTTTTTTCTGTAGTATTGTACGTTTTGTACATGCTTTTGCTGTCACTCTAAAATTCCAAATCTGCTAAAGCACAACCGAGGTGTGCAAATGAAAGAAAAATTACATTCATTCATTACACACAGTCTTATCTACAGTGATTTATTAATGAGGATGAAGCACCTCAAATTACCAGAGAGCAGCAATACATAGATGTCATGGGACCCCCAAGTTATTTGGTAAATCTCTGGCAGTTGGCTGTTGCTTAATTTAACCTGTATGTATGAGCTAATTTAAACATTCCGTACCCTTTCTTCTGTTCCAGACAAGATTTGTGACCAGATCAGTGACGCTGTGTTGGACGCCCACCTCAAACAGGATCCTGATGCCAAAGTAGCATGTGGTGAGTGTCAAATTATGCTTTTTCTGCACTTTTTTTCCTCCATGGTGCAAATAGAGTCTTCACTGTATGTCTTAACCTTTATCAATCAATCCTGACAGAGACTGTCGCCAAGACTGGAATGATCTTGCTGGCCGGAGAGATCACTTCTCATGCTGTAGTGGACTATCAGAAGGTAGTCAGGGACACCATCAAGCACATCGGCTATGATGACTCTTCCAAAGGTAAAACACCAAGAAACATTAGGGGTGCTTTTAAGTTATGGTTACATGACATTGGTAGCCAACAATAAAAATGTTTTTTTCTTGCATATTTAAAGTTTCACATTTACATGACATTTTATGAAAAAAAAAAGCCCAAAACTTTATTTTACCTATGCCAGGTCATAATTTGACACTGTCATCTTGTTAGTAAATAGTACTTGTAGAGAAGTCATGACAGTCGTTCAGTAGTTTTTGTAATATGCTGTATAAGATGTCCCCATGGTTGGTTGTAATGTGATATAAATCCACTATGCTGATGAACCATTAGGAAAGTGTTTCCCAACTCTGTTCCTGCAGGCACACCAGCAATGCACATTTTAAAGCTTTTCCTAATCTGAAACCTTTGAATCAACTCATAACATAAAAGAGATACAAAACCTGAACTTAATGGGTCAGATAGGAGAGGCGTCCAAAAAGATGTTCTGTTGGTGTGCCTTTAGGAACCAGGTTAGGAAACACTGTCAGGAAACAATTGAGCAACAACACCAACGCCCCATTCACACGAGGCTTCAGGGTCAACGCTTGACTGAAAGCATGTATGAAGTTGGGGCTGAAGCGATCGTCATAGAAGCGTCAGCCAATGAAATTCAGTCAGCAATAGGCCACTGTCTTGAGCTAGTGTGTTTGCATACAGCGATCTGATTGGCTGACGCTTCCGTTGGCGCTTAAAGTTGAGCTAGTCCCAACTTCTGCAGTGAGCAACGATTTTGAAGCGCCGCCAACGGATCCACAATGTAGTTCGGCAACGCCTGACGTCACCCATTCAAAATGAATAGGAAGCGTTGACGCTGACGCCCCGTGTGAATGGGGCGTAAGTGTATTACTTTTCATTTTGGGAGTTTACTTGGACATGTCAATTGTAGCTTTTTCAGGAACAAAATGTAAAAAAAACTAGTAAAAATCCTGAACTTTTGTAGTGTAAATGTACTTATTTTTTTATTATTCTTGTCACTTTGTACAATGTGTCTTAAGCTTTACGGGAAAAAGGTGTAATAATAAAAATGGCTGATTTGGTTCATTACAAACTGTCATTGTTGAAGGATATGATTGACTATATTGGCCCGTTTTCACTGAGTGGTTTGGTTTGGTACGCTTTTATGGCCGTTTCCACTGTCAATAAGCGTACCGAACCAAACTGTACCGTACCACTTTTTCGGCACCCTTTCGAAAGGGTCCCAAAAATGAGAAAGGGTATCAAAAGGTGGAGCTACACGTGCAGCCGAGCGCTGATTGGTTACAGAGATGCGTCACAAGCTCGTGGAGCTAGACAGAATGTAAACAAAGGATCCGCCATGTTCTAATACACAGCCGAGAGATTACATGGATGTACTATATGCATAAAATAACCAGCCATGGATGACCCGGGCTCAAACAAACCGTGTCATCGTCTAGGTGAACGGACACAATGCAAAGAAGAACAAAATCTGCCGCGTCCTGTTGTTGCTTTACGGGACCGTCTAGAACTGCAAGTGGTATTCGCTTTCTTCCGGGAGCGCACGAGCGCGTTTATATTTGATTTAACAAACTTCTTGAGCTGATGATAATAACATGTAACGTTACGTGATTGTTGAAGTGTCTCCGTCATCTGATCCATTCAGAAAGATAAGGACAAGCGCGAGAGTAAAGCGTGGAAAAAAAGGAGAAACCCGGCAAAACACAAGAGCAAAAGTATTTAACAACCTGAATCATGAACAAACTGCCATGTTTATCTTTGCCTTTTGGACTATTATGAACTGGGAATGACAAAATTATTCTCTAACTGAGTTTGCAAGTGCTGATGAA
Source organism: Danio rerio (assembly GCF_052040795.2). Classification (NCBI taxonomy): domain Eukaryota; kingdom Metazoa; phylum Chordata; class Actinopteri; order Cypriniformes; family Danionidae; genus Danio; species Danio rerio. Next base: position 8,123,304 of record NC_141030.1, on the reverse strand, counting down.
GATTACAGACACAGATGAGAGGTTTGCGCTGACTGTGGGCTATATTGCGTGTGTTTTTGAATTCAAATAAGTACTAAATGTATGATGTGTGTAGTTTTTCTGTAATTAACAATATATCGGAGACCGTAAGGAGCTGTATGTGTTCATATATGTTGTGTTTGTAATTATTTTATATAATTACAAGTATTTGTTTATAAAGCATCTATTTTGTGAGAAGTGCTTCTCATATGATATGTAAACGACCCGTACAGCCTTACTGTAGACATTTATTCGAGTGACCATGACGTCGTCTTAAACTGTCGTACACCACACCCACCGAAAAGGGTACCCTTTGTGGTGGAAACGCAAGCCTGCTAAAGGTGACCCGTACCGACCCGAACCGTACCGTACTGTACCAGTCAGTGGAAAAGAGCCATAAGTGAGATCTTATGACCCCAACTAACCAAGCCAAGTTTAAAATTGTTGGATGACTCAGTATCTCATAATGCCTACCGGTTAACCATTTCCATCTGTCAGTAGGATTTAAAGTACAATAGTTTAATCCCTGTGTTGTACTTTAAGGGTTTGACTACAAGACCTGCAATGTGCTTGTGGCTCTTGAGCAGCAGTCACCTGATATTGCTCAAGGGGTTCACCTTGACCGCAATGAGGAGGATGTTGGAGCTGGAGACCAGGCAAGAGCTATTTATTCATACTCCAAAAGGTGGCTTGGTCTGAAAGAAGAATGCTGGTATTTACTGGACTTATTTACTTTGTAGGGTTTGATGTTTGGTTATGCCACAGACGAGACTGAGGAGTGCATGCCTCTCACTATTGTCCTGGCTCACAAGCTGAACGCTAAAATGGCCGAGCTGCGCCGCAACGGCACTCTGCCTTGGTTGCGACCTGACTCCAAGACCCAGGTGAGATGAGACTGAGGAGAAAGAATATATATATATATATATATTATTATAGTAATATAACTTAGGCTTGTGATGGCTTCATATATTGATACTCTGAATTGAAGGGCTTATTTTGATCATCACTTGTAAATCACTTTGAATAAGTGTCTGCTTAATGACATGTAAGTACTGGAGAAAGAATTAAAAGAATATACGGGTCAACAATGTGTTTTAGAATGTTCCATTATGTTCATGGTGCCTGTATAATATTTATGCATTTTAAAAACAGTTTAGATTTCACAACTAATTATTCCAGAAATCAAGAGTGTCACTGATGTGATTCTTGAAAAGCAAATCAACATTCTGAATACCGTTTTCTTCAGGTGACTGTCCAGTACAGGCAGGACCGCGGTGCCATGCTTCCGGTTCGTGTGCACACCATTGTAGTGTCTGTTCAGCATGATGATGTAGTCTGTCTGGATGAGATGCGTGATGCTCTGAAGGAGAAGGTGGTGAAGGCTGTGGTGCCGAATGTCTACCTGGATGATGACACCATCTATCATCTGCAGCCCAGCGGCCGCTTTGTCATCGGAGGCCCACAGGTTTAAAACACTACTATTTACTGTACATTTCAATACAGTGCAGAATTGTACATTTTTTTGTATAAGTATGTTTTTTACATCTATTTTTAAATACGTTTTATCAATGTTTATTACAGTTAGTTTAATAATTTATGTAGTTTTAGTGCTTTTAAAATGGCAACCAACTGACTTTTATTATTATTATTATTATTATTATTATTGATTTTTGTTAAAGCCTTTTTGTAAAAGCAGCATGATACTTAAAGATACATGCTCTTATAGGGAGATGCTGGTTTGACTGGCCGTAAGATCATCGTGGACACTTATGGAGGCTGGGGTGCTCATGGAGGTGGTGCATTCTCTGGAAAAGACTATACTAAAGTTGACCGTTCAGCTGCTTATGCAGCCCGATGGGTGGCCAAGTCTCTTGTGAAGGCTGGATTGTGCAAACGCGTCCTGGTCCAGGTGAATATTTAGCAGTGCTTTGTAGTTTGGATTTGTTTGGCTTAGATTAGAGACTGTTTAAACAATTGTATGCTTTTCTCAGGTGTCTTATGCCATTGGAGTGGCCCACCCCTTGTCCGTCTCCATATTCCACTATGGGACCTCCCAGAGGAGTGAGAAGGAGCTGCTGGAGATCGTGAAGAAGAACTTTGACCTCCGTCCCGGCGTCATCGTCAGGTAAAATGTGCTCCTCGGGTGGCCCAACCTCTGCCTCTTGGTTTGACGGTTTTTCCCATCATTTGTGGGATTTGCTCCCGAGTTGTTTCCAGAGTTAGTCTCTGCAGTTAATGTTAGTGAGGCTCGTTGAGTTTGACTGAACGTCCTCCTTTCTCTTTGGCAATTGTCTCACTCTGTCTCCTGTACAATTCCAGAGAGCTGGACCTGAAGAAGCCCATCTACCAGCGCACCGCCGCCTATGGCCACTTTGGCCGCGAGTCCTTCCCCTGGGAAGTACCCAAAAAGCTTAAATACTAAATCTGTAACCCCCCCTCCTTTCCTTGGGCAGTAGGTGTACATTACAGAGAAACCTACTCAACCCACTGGAGGGGGGAGAAGTACCAAAACCCCTCTCTCCTTACCTCACATTCACCCCATTCCCAAAGGTAATTCCCCCCTCAACGGCGCTGTCCCAATGCCGCTCTACCTTCAGTCCTGTTCTTTGCTGTATTGTTTTCGAATGATCTGTGGATGGTGGCTGTTTGGTTTTTGTTCAGTTTGACTTTATGCACCCTCTTGCCCACCTGTCTCTCTTCGGCCCTTTTTTCCTTACCTACTTGCTTGAATAATCAAGTAACGGCACAAATGGGGGTCAAAGGTTGTTCTGTGATGCTATGCATTACTAGCTGAAGCACTAACCCCACAACTTTTTGTTTTACCCCACGAAGTGAACCAATGCTTACCATTTTCCAGGTCCACCACATTACCTGTACCATCCTGTTTGGGATTAACTTCCCGTGAAATGTAGGCAGAATAGGAATAAGGAAAACAAAGGTTGGATTCAACACAAAAGCGTACAAGTTACTTTAATGCAGGGATTGGATTGAGAAATTTTATGAGACTTTTTTTTTACATGATCATGCGTGTATTGTCATGATGGTTTACTCCCGGTGTCCGCAGGCCATGTTGTTTTTATTTCTGACGTGTTACAGAGAAGTCAGAAGCTGCTACCAACTTCTGTGGTTCTGCAGGACCGGTGATGCAAACCTCATTCCCCGAAACCCCCTCCCCCCTTGTCTCAATGGTGATTCCGGATGAAACCTTCTGGTAGCTGTTATGTGATGTTCTACTAGACCACGGCAGAGGCAAAGCACTCCCTCTTTGTGTTCGGTGACAGCGGGCGTAGATACAGAGAAGCCTTGCTCCCTCACCGGGGCAGAGAGGACGCCTCTGCCTATTGAATCGCTCCATACTTGAAAACTCAACCTAATATTTGCTGGGTGATCCTCTTGAGCCTTGGCGTCGGTACAGAAAAGCCTGGGATCTCAAGGTGTGACTGCCTTTATTACTTTTTGTACATGAAAGGAATCGTTTTTAAAGACAATGAATATTTGTTTGTTTTTTTCCTTTGCTTGAACACCGCCGTCATGGTGTATGTCCCACGCGCCGGCCCTGTGGTCTTCCCTCGGTGTCCTACAGAAAGCTTTGGGCTCTTGCCACAGGCTGGCGCTGGTAACTGTGACCATTGTTACTTTTTTTACGAGAGCGAAGGCAGGTAGATGAGACTGTCCATATGCACTCGCGCACACGTTTTACGTTCAGGACTCCCGGCGCTCCCGCAGACGGAAGCGAGTCTAGCTGGTGTTGTACAGAGAAACTGGCTTCGTTTACATGCTCTTGTCTGCTGGGTACGCTCGGGTTGCAGTCTTTTATAAATATATATAGCTCATCTTCTGTTTTTATTTCCAACGATATATTTTTGTTTTAATTCCAGAGATTGGTGCATCAGACTGGTTACTGAAAGAGTAGAAGTGCCTTTTTCTATTGTTTCTTTTCCTTTGTCTCACTTCCTCCTCCCTCCCCACTTTGTTCACCTGCTCTTCTTTCTTCCTGAGTTTCCTCTCGTGAATCCACGTGTGAATCCACAGCTAATTCCTGAATTCCCTTCCTTTCAATGCTCCATGATGGTTCTGTCCCTTATATAAGTGAACTGAATAAAAATTCTGACCCTTAACACTGTTGTTATGGTATTTCACATTTTGGTGCAATAATATAGCGAATTATTGATTTTGAACTTTTTTAAATGATTAATTACAATGCTATATTAAAATATTATGCTTGAGTTAAGTTATGATTTTATAACTGAATTTTTGCATTATTGTAGTCTTCAGTGTCCTGAAATCTGTCTGTGCAGCTTTGCTGCTGTAGAAACACTTGACTTCATTGAAAATGTTCATGATATTTTTGCTTGATCAATAGGGAAAGTTCATAACAACATTAAAATGGTTGTAAATGTCTTATGCCATAATTCATCACTGACCCCAAAAATCTCGTAGAAGAAACGTCAGCACACATCAGCCAAGGTCTTCAGTAAGGTTGGTCTTGAAAAGCTCAGGTCACATAGTTTAAACATGAAATGACACTGGGTCCTTTATAGGGGCTGCACGTTTATTTCCACCAGTTATTTCTTAATACAGAATTTTACAGTATATTTTTCTCCCTCTGAAATGCTGTAGAATTTGTTTTGTGTTCACAAGTAATCATACATGGTAGATAACGTTATTCCACCTTGGTGATCAGGCCAAACTGATGAATATAAATATAATGCTATACGAATAGGGCTGTGTCTTTTATTTTTATTTTTTATTTTTTTTGTGGCTCTAAAAACCAAATTATTTCAACGTTGCGAACGCTATTTTTAAAATTAATTTAACTATTAATGCTTCTGAAGCGGAAGACTCCATTATCCCACTTGTCAGTGCTTTCCTGTTTTCTTTTATTATTATTATTATTATTATGTGCGTGGTTTAGTTGCACAATTCTGATTGGGCAGAACAAAGTGGGCTCGGTCAATTGGCTAGTTCCAAAACTTAGAACTAACATAGAAATAGTGGTCAGATCACACTATTTTAGCATGATTTCCTTGACAAAGGGTGTCGTGGGGAGTCATAATCGACAAATGGATGCTGTGACCCAAGATTCAATCATCTCCTCCCTTTTAATGTGGCTTAGTTCACAACAACTGATACCATGTCTGCGACACCATTTCAGAAAGTCTAGCATGTTTAATTTTCTGAACCATAAAGCTGCGGTCACACTGGCTTTTACTCCCATAGATTCCCATTCATATGCACGCAGATGCGTCAGACCGGAAACGCAGGGTCATTCGTTTTAGTTTCGCTGGTTGCTGCGGTGCAAAGTTCAAGCTTGGTGACCTCTGACCTGCGAAATCGCATCACTTGACAGCGTGAGACCAATTGAGGATAAAACATGACTTCTCTGGACCGAAACATAAAACATGGAGCAATCGCTTGCTTTTTAAATGTCTAATAATCTTGTTTAATCCAGCCCCTTTTCACAGCGCCGTACGACAGAATTTTGCACACTCAAACAAAGCCGCCTTTCCACTGCACACGACATTTGGACACGACTGTCGGAAACGCCCCCTTGTGCCAGCCGCACAGTATTTTCAGTGTTGTCGTGCACCACGGGAAGAAGCTGATTCTCACGGTTTCCGAAATAAAGGCGGGCAAAAGCAAGAGCCTTTATTCTGTGCGTTTATTTAGTTTAATGGATAAATGGATATTAGAAACTCATAGACCGCTAAAATATTGGAGGGAATGTGGAGACAACATTAAAAATATATTTTATTACTTTCTTTTATAAAAGAAAAGAAAGTAATTTGTTTTTATTTTTAAATATAGACTTTTTATAATTAATAAATAATATAATAACCAAATAAACTCCTATTTCTCATCTCGTGCGCACGGATCTGCTTTGACAACACTCGAATACGTCATATCCTGTCGGCAGATCTCATACGGTTTAGTCGCAGGAGTTCAAATATTTCAAAGGATCCACAGCTCAATTCATACTGCTGAACATGACAAGCGACAGACCGGAAGTCATTCATTTCCAATGGAGAGTAGTGTGGGAGCTGCGTGGAGTTCCAAAGTTCTCTGTATGCGGAAAATTCGGGTCCGATTTGAGCTGCGGATCCGTTGAAATATTTGAACTCCTGTGACTAGACCGTATGTGACCGGCCGACTGCATGTGATGTATTCCAGTGTTGTCTAAGCAGGTCCATGTGGGTGAGATGAGAAATAGTCGTTTATTTGGTTATTTTTGGTTAATCAAAGTCTATTTAAAAAAAAAAAAAACATTTCTATTCTTAATTGTAAGTAATAAAAATGTTTTATGTTATCTCCACATTCCCTCCAATATTTTAATGGTCTAAGAGTTTCTAGTATTCATTCATTTATTCAACCATGATGAACGCAAAGAGAATATAGACTCTTGATTTTATTTCGGACACTGCGAGAACAGCTTCTCCCATGGTGGATGTTAGAACTAAAAAATTCTGTGCGACTGCCACAAGGGGCGTAATCCGACAGTTGTGTCCAAATTTCGTGTGCAGTGGAAAGGCAGCTTAACGCATGACCCTGCGTTTCCGGTCTGACACATTCGAGTCCGTATAAATGGAGTTCTGTGGGGAGAAAAGTCAAGTGTGACCGCAAGAGCTCTCTACTTTTCATCTTCGTCATGAAGAGTCCCCCTTTCTGCCTCTACTCCTCTCCTTCTCTAATAGGGCAGCATGGTGGCCCAGGACTTAGCATTGTTGAATCACAGCAAGAACGCCGCTGCTTCGGCCCCTCTCCGAATCAGTCTGAGTTTCTGTGCAGAGTTCGTGTGGGGTTTGCTGGTTTCCTCCCAACGTCCAAAGACATGCATCATAAGTAAATTAGCTACTTCAAAATAGCATCTTTATGCAACTCTTAGTCGCATAAATCTCAGCACGTACACAAGCAGGGGAGTTCTTGAGACTTGCCTAAGCTCAAACTCCCCACGCCCTTCAAAATGGGAGGAAACCCTAAGCTCAAGGATATTCTGAGCTCAGGGCTCTGTCCCGAGACAGCATGCCAAATACGCTTTATCAATCATCAGCTAAGTGTCAACTCTTTAAATATATTTTACATTGCAGCCTTTTGCAGTTTAACAAATTACAACGTTTCATATTATGATTCGATTAATCACACAGCCCTAATACAAAATGTGTGAGACCACTGAAATGTTATTAAAATAATCATAAAAGTGAACTGTTATTTAAGCCTTGTAGTCTTTAATGGCTGAAATTGCAATGTTCTCTGAAAAGACGATTGAATTTAAGTTTAATCGCAAGGCTCAAACAATACTAAGTAAGAGTCGCAACATATAGTTGGGGATTATTCAGCAAACTTTAAAAGTGGAGAAAACTGAAAAGAAGTTTTCCACATTAGTCATTGTGAAGGAGAAATGTTCAGGGGAGGTAATCAGTGATCTGTTGTGTAGGACAGAAGACCAGAATCATGTGATTTGTACAGTAAACACCCTACTATGCACCGCTGAAAGTGGTTTATTGATTCAAACAAAGTGAATTTGTGTTATGTAAAAAGAGACATGTGCTGACAATGATAAATGAGACATTACAAGCCGCCTTACAAAAAGCAAAACCAGTGAATTGTTTATCCTTTATTTACCCAATGTTAAATTGATCAGTTATTCTGGTGTTCCCTAAGGTCAGCTGGTAAAACATTAAATACACAATCATATCGAGTTTAGTTGTAGATTTAGACCTTGTCAAATGTCATTACCACATGTCAGAGAATAAAGTCACCCTATTTTGGGGCTGAACCTTTAATTTTGTTTTGTTGAACACAAAATAATTATATAAAGAAGTCCTGGTAATTGACATTAGGAAATCAAATATGCAAGTCAATGGCTACCAATTTACTCAAAGCAACTCAACAAAAAAGACGGGAGGGAGTAAATGCATGACTTCTATTTTTTAGGTATTCATCGTTTATTGTCAATGTGTGATGCTAATTGCATGACTGATTGAACACCAGAAGCATTCAATGTTTTTTTTAGGACAATCTAAGGATGTGACTTACAATGCAGTCCTCTGCTCTATTTAAAAAAAATAAATAAAAAAAATAATAATAGTAAAATGTTTATTTAACTATCGTCTCAACCTCAATTCCTTGAGGGCCGTAGCTCTGCATACTTTAGCGTCAACCACCTCCAACTCACACCTGCCAAATAGATTTTAGCAGTCTTAACTGCCTTGATTAGTTGGATCAGCTGTGTTTGATTAGGGTTGGAGCGAAACTGCAGAGCTGCGGCCCTCCAGGAATTCAGTGTGAGACCCATGTTTTATTATATATTGACTTAACAGTAAATTGCAACGTCTGTGCAAACATTCCTATGATCAGATGCTTTCGTTACGCTGAGCAAAACAAAGTATCATCGGGTTATGTTTAGCACAAACATTAGTTCCCATGTTAAAAATATTTATTTTTCGATGTCATTCCTGCACCGCCATTGTAAATATACTCTTACAATATATATTATTTTGCTCTTAGTTATAAAAAATTAACATTATCACTGATCAAATATTTACGCTCTCCAAAACAATTATTCAAATTCAAGATAATATTGTAAATGATCTATGAATAGACCTTTCTTAAAAGCTTGCACAATGCTGATAAAAGTATCGCAAGATCAATGATGTTGCTCAAGAAACAGTATCGTGTTTTGTTAAAATAGCAACTGCCCCAGAATGTGAACATGTCTTTGTGCTAAGTGGTTTTATGTATTTTGTTTGCTAAAGATCTTATCGAAGCCTATGTCTTGTGACCCTTATTTTCAATCTGCAATAGCAGGGGGAAAAATAGTGGAGTTGGTTTAATGAGTCCATCAGCCTTTCAGAAATACTACATTAATAATGCAAAGATGCTGTTAGAACACACGCACACACACACACATGCTGGAAATACGCCTTCACCGTTCACTCTGTTTCTGGAAGAGAAAAAAGTTTCAATGCTCAAAACTCAATAATCAATACAGGGTTTGAATGTTGACCTCAAGCTCATATTTGCTATAGGGCACACTAAACATACATTAGTTATGATTCTGAGTGTTCTGTGTGGATGAGGTTTGCAATACTTGAATAAACTGAGTGTTATGACCCATTTCCACAATCTTGTTCAGTAAAGCACAATTCATAACACAACTAGACATTTACCTTTAGTAAGCACAGCCGAAACAGATTCATGCCCACACAGACTTCTGGCAGAAGGAAACTGCCTGTAGGGGGTGCATAATGTGTACAATTACATCAAATTATTATTATGAAATTATTACAGAAGCTAAAGATCACCACAGAGCTACATTTTATTTAAATTACAGTGACTTCAGTGCACTTACCCCACACTCGACAGCAGTCTGGAGGTCTCTGCAGCTGTATTTTGGTCCGAGACTACAGGGGTCAGCCGTAATCACAGACTCCTTATCATCAGAAGGGCACAAATTTGCACTCTAGAGGGTTCAGAAAGCAGAAAAACAATTCAATTTAATAGTGAATCTTTAAAACGTTACAATCTTGTATAATCACTTGATGCTAAAGAGAATCCTCATGTTCATTTATACGGACGGCAATCAGGGCCAAAAGTTTTTTATAGCAACATGTGGAACTTGGATCAATGCACAGTTTGACAGCATGTACAGCAGATGACTATTTCAAAAAACATTGAAGGTTTTTTTGTTTTCTGACAATTTTTTTTTTTAAGTTGACAATGTCTGATCTTTAAAAACGTCAATATTTATGAAGCTTAATTTAATAGTAAAGATAGTATGTCTCATTTTTGAATGAATCCATCCCAACTCACAATTACATCACATATGCGTAAATACAGCACTATCATTGGCTGTCATACTTGTTAAGGCTTTATCAAACTGTATGGTAACACAATCCATATTGTTTAAAGAATTTTAGCCTAAACGGCCTTCCATAATGGATGAAATGTCTTTGAAAACAAAAAGGTATTTTGATTTTTAATTAATTAAATAAATTGTTTTAAAAAATTACTGTAATGTATAAAATAAAAAAAGAAATTAGAGATGCATGTAAACTAAAAAAAAAAAAAAAAAAAGTAGTTTGTACCTTGCAAGTGTCAAGCGCCCCCTGCTGTTTGCTCAGAAACAGACTGAGTTGTTTTCCATTACGCTCAATGTAAGTCTCGCACTGAAGAAAAAAAAAAAAGATGCAGAAATGGCTAAAACTTGACAGATTTAGGAAACTGAAAGGTGAATAATTCAAAGGCACAAGCTGATGGCTCACCTTTGGCATGGCGTTGGGGTTCAACTGGCAGACACTGTCCAGGAAAGAAGCAGCTTGGTGCTCAGTGGCATTGGAGCCCAGATGCATTTGAGTAAGAACCGCCAATGTAAGGCAGGAATCACAGTTAGAAAGTGCAAGAGCTGCCATTTAAAACAGAGATATGGGGTTGAGGAAATCCAATAATTAAAACTGTTAGTTCACCCCCAAAAAATGAATATGATGCTATTAATTTCCTCCCTTGAAACCTTCATCTTTAATGCACAAATGATGATATTTTAGATGAAATCTGAGAGCTCCCGCATCCTCCCTAGACATCAAGGTTCCAAAATCAACCTCAAAACAGACCATATCTCATCAGTTGTTCAATGGGAATGTTATAAATGTACAAAAATATTTTTGTGTCCACATAAAACAAAACAATTGACTTAATTCAAGTATTTTCTCAATGTCAGTAGGGAGTTTATGAATGCTCTCCCTATACTGACACAGAAGAGATTAAACTGTTAAATGTAGTTTTTATGCATAGAAATGTATTCTTGTAGCTTAATAATATTTCAACTGAACTGAAGCCTCATGGTTTGTTTAAAGGATGCTTTTTGGTATTTCTTTGGATTTTGAACAAGTTGGAATTAAATCATATCTTAATTTGTATTTTAAATGACACGAGGATGCGACAGAGAGAAGTTAATAACAGAATAATTTTTTTTGATTCAACTAACACTTTAAAGTAGTATCAAATTGGGGGAAAAAATGTTTTTGTGAAATGATTCATCTCATTTAACGCCAAAGTCCGAACTCTTACTGTTGATCTGACGCTCAGATATTTCACATAGACGAAGCAGAGTGCAAATGAAGTTGGGAGAGGTGTTGTTCAGCAGCATGTCAACCAACATCTGGACGTATTTTCCAACCAACTTATTGCACTGTGGCTGAACCAGAGGAGGAAACTCCTTGCACAAACTCTCAAGCAGGACAGTTATGATGTTCTACAGGGGGATAAATAAAACAAGGATTGCACAATGGAATTTATTATGAACTCCAATTCAGCATGTGTCTTAATTATAGGAAAATAAATTCATATTTCTGAAGTTTGCATTCATCATTTATTAAGATTATTTGCTGCATTTGCCAGTGCAACGTGTATAATCAAGTACAATGTGTGGTGGAGTGTATCCCACAATGCAACGCTTTTGACTACCTTTTTGAACAATGAACAATGTCAAAAATCCAATGATTGCATTAACAACAATTTACTATGGTTCAAAAAATGTATTGATGCCTTTATAGTTAACAAAATTAGAATAATAATGAACTTTGATATATTATGCTTAGGTGAAAATACAATTTAATGTTTTTGGACACTTTGTTGCATGTTAATCATAATTAAATAAAAATGCATTACAGTTTACAGTTTTTATATGAAATGACTTTTATAGAGCTACTTTTTACCCAATTATAGGATCTATTTTATATGTAATTTCATAATTTCTTAAAATATGAAACATTATTTAAGAATGCACTGTCAATAATGGCTAATTTAATTGCAATAACAAGTTTCTGATGTTAAATTCCTATTTAATATATTTCAAATCTATTTTAGATTCTATTTACTATTTAAATGTAATAACAAATCTCAGCCATTAGAGTGTTTTATAAGTGTACTGCCTTAAGACAAGACATATATATATTCAGTTGAAGTCAGAATTATTAGCCTTCCTTTGAATTTCCTTTTCTTTTTTTTTCAAAATATTTCCAAATGATGTTTAACAGAGCAAAGTATTTTTCACAGTACGGCTGATAATACTTTTTCTCCTGGAGAAAGTCTTATTTGTTTTATTTCGCCTAAAATATATCAGTTTTATTTATTTAAACAATTTTAAGGTCAAACTTATAATCCCCTTTAAACTATATTTGTTGTCTGAAATTCTACAGAACAAACCATTGTTATACAATAACTTGCCTAATTCCACTAACCTGCCTAGTTAACCTAATTAACCTAGATAAACATTTAAAATGTCTCTTTAAGCTTTAAAGAAGTGTCTTAAAAACTACCTAGTAAAATATTATTTACTGTCATCATGGCAAATATAAAATAAATCAGTTATTAGAAAGGAGTCATTAAAACTATTATGATTAATGTGTTGAAAAAAATCTTCTCTTAACAGAAATTGGAGGGAAAAATAAACAGGGGGGGCTAATAATTCTGACTTCAATATATATATATATATATATATATATATATATATATATATATATATATATATATATATATATATATATATATATATATATATATACATACATATAAACAGCAGCCTACAATAAGCCTGTTGAATAAGATGTATATAACTTGTGTAATGTGATTGTGAATTTCACCTGAGTCCTCTCTTTGGGGAACAGAAAGCCAAGTGTGCTGACGATGTATGTGCAAACAGAGCACTGGACAGACGACTCCATCTGTGTTAGAGAGCAGGAAAACACCGCCAGTTGTATGGCAAGCCATTTAAACATTTAATTTAACATGCTAATGTCTAATAATTTTCTAATTTTTAGATAATTGTATTGACTTAAGTAATATTTTACATCAACTAATCTACTCTTTTTAGTACTGGGTTTAAGCCATTCGTGATAAAGTGGCAAATTATCCCAAATGGAGCTAGAAATATAGTGTTATATTGAAATATCATTGTTTCAGGCACTGCAAGCGAAAAATACCAGCCAGAATAGAGATAAGTTTTACAAGTATTCTTTGTTCTCCTGTAACAAATTTGTGCAACTATTATGTTTGTAAATTCAGATAATTTCAGTAATAATAACTATAATAATCCATTTTAATAATACAATTTTTTTGTTTAAATCTGTGCTTGGTTTTATGCATATAATAATCTATTAATATATAATATATATATAATCTCATAAATCATGACACAGTGCTTTCTAGTACCTGAAGAATAAGCACTAGTGTCTAAAAAAAGCACAATAATAAATAAACTGTAGTACTTAATAGAAAGGATACTAGTATCTAAAAGTAAGTACTAGCATTAACGTGGTGACTTTCGAACACAAAGTGTGAAACTATAATTGTTTTTGTGCTAATCTAAATGTATGCATTGTTTAAAGTTGATTAAATGAGCTTTTGGTGACATGGTGGCTTAGTGGTTTGCACTGTCGCCTCACTGCAAGAAGGTTGCTGGTTCAAGTCCCAGCTGGGTCAGTTGGCAGTTCTATGTGGAGTTTGCAAGTTCTCACCATGTTAGTGTGAGTTTCCTCTGGTTGCTCCGGTAACCCCCACAGTTCAAAGACATGTGCTATAGGTGAATTGAATAAACTGAATTGACCATAGTGTATGTGTGTAAATGAGTTTGTATGGATGTTTCCCAGTGCTGGGTTGTGGCTGGAAGAGCATCTGTTGTGTAAAACATATGCTGGATAAGTTGGTGGTTCATTCCGCTGTGGCGACCCCTGATGAATAAAGGGACTAAGCCGAAGGAAATGAATGAACGAATAAATGAGCTTCATGGATAAAAAACTTTAGGAGGACTATATGCAGCGGAAATCTGCAATCTGGGGGTTCAAACAAACCTACATGTTGAGAAAATTCTATGGATCAAAATCAATGCCAAAAGTATTGAAATAAAAAGCTTGTCAAATAATACTAACTGGAAAAATTATGTATGATGCATTGGAATTAACAAGTGATTGCATTTTAATGACATCGGGTTTTTCCCGAAACGTAACATAGCTGTTTATTTAAGCTGTGAATATTTCAACTAACAATATTTCACACACATTTCATACTTAAATTCAATACTTCATAATTCACCTTCCAGAATTCACCTCTATGAATCTTCTATGAACTTATATTCACTATTATGTATATTATTCAAAAGGCAATTCAATAAATTATATTTTTCAGTTGCTGTTATTCGACAAGCTTTTTATTTGAATACTTTTGGCATTGATTTTGTTCCATACAATTCCTTTTAAAGTTTTCCAAATTAAGTTCTTTGGGGTGTAAATTACTAAGCAAAAAATTATTTAGATATGTTTATGGTAGAAAATTTACAAAATCTCTTTGTGGAACAATTTTTTTGTCTATAGACCATTTCAACGTGGCGATGTCATTGGCCCATGAACGTTTCCTGCTTGTTATTAAACTATTTCATAATGTAACAAGAGCCAAATCAATCATAACCTAATGTTAAACAACTATCACAACATTATTTATCAATATGTGGCTCTTTTTGGATTCTGGGAAGCTGTAGAACTTAAAACTCTAAAACAGGAAATACGTTGGGACGATTGTTTTTGTTTACATCTCTCAAAATGGTCAATACAATGACAAAAATATGCTAGTGCAGCATCAGTTTTGTGTTCAAGGGTCATAAATGTTAAAACGGCTTGCCATATCAGTAGCACAAACAAAACAGACAAAAACAACACATAAACTACTTCCTGTAAATGTTACCTGCATAGGTGGCATTGTTCCAGTCTTCGACATGTGATTAAGCAGCAGGTCTTTAATCTTGCCACTATCACGGCCACCACACAGTCCAAGATAAGTACAGATTTCAGAGGGATTCTACGGTGAGAGATTGATGAGAAATGCTTCAGATTTAATAATGCATCAATAGTTGTATGTTAGCGTTCAAACCCATATGCAGTTACTGCAGCACTTAAACTAAACAATATTATATATATGTGTGTGTGTGTGTGTGTGTGTGTGTGTGTGTGTGTGTGTGTGTGTGTGTGTGTGTGTGTGTGTGTGTGTGTGTGTGTGTGTGTATATATATATATATATATATATATATATATATATATATGTGTGTGTGTGTGTGTGTGTGTGTGTGTGTGTGTGTGTGTGTGTGTGTGTATATATATATATATATATATATATATATATATATATATATATATATATATATATATATATATATATATATATATATATATATATATAAAATGCATGGTCTAGTTTAAATATATGTTTGCAAACTTTTTACCATGAAGTTGGTGATGAAGGTCATGGCCAGAGGAAGAAGCTTGTCCACTTGATTGTGGCAGATTGGAGCAAATTTGGGAGGCAAACTATCACACGCTTGTTCAAAGGTAGCAATTAATCTGGCCTATTAAATAAGGGGAAATAATACGTTGAAGCTATGATAAAAATACAAATACCAAGACAAGTCAAGCAGTACAATCAATGATTACTTCTGTTCCCCAAATGAAAAAAAGGTTAGTTCTGAGAAAAGCTTTTGTATCATTTGTTT
Organism: Danio rerio; assembly: GCF_052040795.2. Taxonomy (NCBI): domain Eukaryota; kingdom Metazoa; phylum Chordata; class Actinopteri; order Cypriniformes; family Danionidae; genus Danio; species Danio rerio. The sequence goes on along the minus strand of NC_141030.1, from coordinate 8,107,754 downwards.
ACAGATGCCATTTGGTTTGATGTCTAAAGTAATGCCTATTTGGTCCATTTTAAAATGAAATTTCTAAAATGAGGGCGCAAGACCATTTGCATGCCAACATGATTTGGTGAGCAGAAAATACAAAACAAAAAATTTATAAGAATTTAAAACAATATAACTTTTTGGCAAATATAGGTTAATTGATGTTTTTTTTTTTCATATAATTTGAAAAAAATATAATATATATATTCATATAGTTTGGGCATTTTCATATAATTTGCTTATGGCAAACTGATGGTAAGCTTTAGAGGTAGGGCAGCTGATTCAAATGTGATCACTCACTCGATTAAATGGGCATTATCAATGGTTATCAGATGCTAGGTATGTGTCATTACTAGGGGCCTTCTGCTCCTACTATTAGGCTCAGAAGGCTGTTATCATCCATCCACATGGTTAATCAGATTTAGATCACATATGGCTGTGACCAGAAGTTAACAGAAATTATTTATATCATTTATAAAATTTTCCTTTAATTGGATTTTTTTACATTCAAAATGAATGAATGAATGTATTTTATTAGTCTCACTACCCCAACACCTCAACCAACCGTCACAGTAATGTAAAAACAGATCTGGATCTGGAGTATTTGCTATTAGTATATTTGATTAATCATTTAGATAGATGATAACAGCCTTCTGAGCCTACCCTACTAGCCCATATCTATCAGCTGATAACGTCTGATACGCTCATTCAATCGAGTGATAACATTCGAAGTCGGTGCGCTGGTATTTACAAATTTTTTTTCTCAAAATTGTACACTCTTAAATGGTCTGTAAAATACATTTTAATGTACTGTTTTTAATCACTGATTAAAGTGATTAGTTGACCCAAAATGTGAGTAATCAGTTGTTTTTTAAAGTGATTATCTGACTTCACTTTAAAAAAAGTGAGTAAACATGTTGCCTTAAAAACTATTTAGTAAATGAATATTGTGCATAATTATAAAAATCAAGTCAACTTAAAAACTGGTTAACTCTCTTTTCAAGTCAAGTCAAATTGTCGCTTTAAAGGTAGCAGGTTTACTCACTTTGGCTCAAGTACAGTAACCAGTTGCTTTTTAGAACATTGGCATATTTTCAATTAAAATATGTTGAATTATATTATATTATATTTTTAATTAATTCATTTTCTTGTCGGCTTAGTCCCTTTATAAATCCGGGGTCGCCACAGCGGAATGAACCGGCAACTTATCCAGCAAGTTTTACCGCAGCGGATGCCCTTTTAGCTGCAACCCATCTCAGGGAAACATCCACACACACATTCACACACACACACACTCATACACTACAAACAATTTAGCCTGCCCAATTCACCTGTACCGCATGTCTGTGGGGGGAAACCGGAACACCAGGAGGAAACCCACGCGAATGCAGGGAGAACATGCAAACTCCACACAGACACGCCAACTGAGCTAAAGCTCAAACCAGCGACCCAGCGACCTTCTTTCTGTGACACGACAGCACTACCTACTGCGCCACTGCTTTATATATTATATTATATTATTTTATATTATATTATATTATATTGTATTATATTATATTATATTATATTATATTATATTATATTATATTATATTATATTATATTATATTATATTATATTATAATTTATATAAAATATTATATATTGAATAGTGTTGTGCTCTAAATTTAAAGTAGATTTTTTATTTAAATAAACTAACTGTCTAGACTCTACTAATTTTTGTATAATTTTTTTAATTTCATATTAATAAAAGTCATACGACCAAATTAAATTGACAAAATAAAGTCAAACAAGTTTTTAAAGACTTTATAGCCAAATTAAATAGTAAGTAACAACTACCATAAAAATGACATAGTTTTAGAATAGTTTCAGCCGCTTCGGTTTTATTGTTACAAATCAAAGTTAGGTGAAATATGAACAAACCCATGTGAACAATAATGTGTGTTTTTTTTAACACTAAAGTAACTGCATGTATTTCATCAATATTTAGCATCACTTAAAGATTATAAAAGCCTCATCCTCTTTTTTTAACTATTATTATTTATACACTAGGTAATTTAAACCTATATTTTGATTTCAGTTTGCTATACAATTTAGTTAAAAAATAATATATTTAATATTTTACCTAATTAAAAATATTTTACATAAATTTGGGTTAAAATAGCATTTTTTATAGCGTATGCAGACATTAATTGTGTTAATTAAAAAAATCCCACTTGTTCCTATTGAGCTTAAAACAGGATGGATTAATTGGATAAAAGTTCAGGTTTATTCATTCTAGCTGTAAACAAAGCTCATTTTATATATAAGACGGATGTATTAGTATCAATACCAGTCATTTTGAAAGAGGATATCTGAGCAAGACGATGGTAAAATTGTCAGGTGAGAAACCCACACACCGAACTCACCACGTTTGTGTGACAGAAGTAAAAAAAGTGGCACTATGAAAAGATTCAAAGCAACCCATTTCTGCTTTTCAGAACAAGTTCCTCATTTATTTGAAATCTACTTTAAAACATGCTGAAAATAAATCATGCAAATCTGAGAGATAAAAGTATCTGCAATCATTTCAAGACTTCCTCTTTTTCCAAAAGCTTTAAATGTTGATTTTAATTTTTTTTTTCGTGTTAGAAAGCAACGCTCTCACCTTATTCTGTTTCTCCTAGATGAAGGTACACTGTAAAAAATGTTACTTAGATCTAACTTATAAAAAGTGAGGCAAGTGGTTGCATCGGACGTTTTAGGTTGATTCAACTTCCAGCCTTTTTTAAGTATTTTAAACACTAAAACATTGCTTAAAACAAATGCAATAAAATTAAGTTGAGCCAACTAATATTTCTAAAATTACTCAAATCAGATAAACTTACTTTTTTTGTTAAACTTAACTTACTTATACATTGCTATATGTTGACTGTACTCATTTTAATTAAGTATTATGAACTTAATGATCTAAATAAAATTAACCATGCATATGTCATTTAAAACTAATTTAATTGACTTCTGGCTGTAACCTCAGAAAATAAATCTTCGTTTCTATATTGTAAGCACAATATACACTAGTAAAAACAGATAAACAGACTTTCCTGTCAATAACAATTAAATAAGAATGGGAAGATGGATTAAAGACCATAACATGTATTCAATATCAATCGATGTTCCTTTTAATAGTGACTACAAAATAGGCCATTAATGTGGCTACACATACACAATACATAAATAAAAACATTAATAATACCAGATCCTATTGAGAAATCATCCAAGGCAACTCAGTGAGGAGATTTGCATATTTTGATAAAGATTTAGGATGCATAATGTCCAGTCCCACAAAGAGTCTCTAATATATCTCAAATGTATACAGTTTTGATGGATACTTGAAGTCGAGGACATCGGTAAGTCCAAACAGGAGCCATCATGCATTTGACAGGTTTGGCAAACCTCTGACAGTCCTATGATAATCCAAACTGTGTTGGGCTGATGGCAAATTTTTCCCGTGGGCAGCCGCATGCACCTCTGATTCCTCACAACTCTATTGGTAGAGACAAAAAGAAACAGGAGTTCAGGTGGTTGCTACCAAACAACATTAAATAGCTAAATACTGAATAGGAAATAACTACAAGTGAAGTTACAAAAGTCCAGTGAGAATGATGCATGGATGAAACACCTTAGTTTATCAGTTAAAAATTACCTTAGTTAAAATTACCTAACTTCTATTTAAAAAATAAAAAAAGGTTATAGAGGTTGTGTAATTACATTATTCCAGGTGTTTTTAGTTATCAAATTTTAAAGAAAACTGTGATTTTACTCAGTGTAACAGTGCATGTCATTGTGTTTTCCTGTCAATCAAAGAATTGTTAAAATTTAGGTATTACATTTTTTGTTTATTTTGGCAACTTATAAAGCATAAGAATGTGTATTTAATTTAGATATTAAAACTGTTTGAAAATGGCTATATGAAAATTATAGAATACAAGTTCTATAATTTAAATGTCATCTTCATTTTGCACCAAACTTTGCACGTCATAATACAAATTTTATTAAATAAATAAATAAATAAATACATTGCCATTTTACACATTACATTAAGGTTTACATTAAATTTTTGCTAAAGCTACATTTAATTGACTTTTTCTTCAAATTTAATGTCACTGGCAAATGACAGTTCAGTGATTCAGTGTTATCAGTTAGCTTTATTGAAAGACTGACAGATAATAAGAAACTGCATTAGCATATTTTTATACTGTTTTTACTGTTGCACACATAAAAAAAATCTTCAGATATCAAATGTAAGTTAATTCTATGGAGCCCACTATTGTTTGCAATTTTACCAATGTTTTACTTGCCTGCAAATAATTATAGCTGTAGTTGTATCTAATGTTTTTCTTACCTGGATGTGAAGTTTGAAGATCCACAGGTAACAAAATCACTTTAGTATCTAAAGACCAAGAACATGCATTTTAGAATGAGGTGCATACAATTTAAATGGTTCAGTAAACATCAGTAGTAAATGTAATTTAAGTTAAAATAAATTGTAAATCTGTAATTTATTCACTATGCAGCATTAAAAAACTTATGGACTAAATCTCTAAAACACAAACTTTAAGTTATACTTTCTCTTACGTTAAACACAAACTACTTAACTGCTGCATACGTTTCTGCATTTAATATCCATCCTTAATGTGCTGCTATAACTTAGGTGAGCTAACTTTAGCTAAGTTAGCGCTAGCAAACGTAACCCCCACACCCCGACCGCCCACCAGTGACCTTGTTAATCGGTTCTGCAACGTTAGTTATACCTACTAAGTGTTTTAAAACTACTTTCACTATTTTTATTCAATAATATCACTTTTAATCGTTAGCATAAACTAGCGTTGGTTAGCGTTAGCCAACTTAGCTTTCCATGTGAGAGCAGTCTAACTGTTAACATACCTGAGGCTACAGTACAATTTACAAAGCTAAAACCTCACCTGCCTAGCGAAGACAGCAGTTTTGCATGACTTTACAATTATCATTCGGCTAAATTTGCAACTTACCGTGTTAATCAGATCCGCTGCTGGGAGCAGTTAATGTCGACCATTGCAGAAGCTGCGTCTGCCTGCTAAATCCCGGGCAATGAAAAAGGAGTCACGCCAAACTATTAAAATCACGTTTTATGAACACCTGCCCACATCGACAGCTGCTCTAATAAATTGTCTGTGTCAACTCACTTTTATAACATTTATTCTACACAATAACCACGTACAAAAATCTAATCAAATAAACTGCATTAGTTTTATTCAAAATATACAGTTATATAAAAACTGATATATTTTAAGTAAAGAGGAAGCAAATTTAATTTTTTTGGTATAAAACAAATAAAATTAACTAGATTGCAATTATTTAAAGTAGAAAGAACCAACTTTGTGAGTGTAGCACTTTTTACAGTGTAAAACACTGAGACATCAGTCAACAGACCATGTACTAAATTCATTATAACATCTGTCTGGCTATATATGTACTGTTAATGGTTTTAGTAAATTAAACAGTATTTACTGTAAATATAATATGATCTGTATTTTACTATAGGGCAGCTATACTGAATGTTACTGTATTTGGAAAATATGTGTTACTGTTTTATGAAAATAACTACATTTCACAGTAAAGAAATACAATACTGTAAATTGAGTATGATAAATGGTGCTGTAAATGTTAATACAGTTTTCTTGCTGATTTACAGTAAGTTACTGGGAAACTGCCTGTAAGTTACTGTGGATTCTACAGGAAATTCTTAACAGTGTGTGTACACTATTAAGGTGGTTTCAACATGCGTAAAAATTATACTTAAAGGCCATATAATAGGTGGTTGGTAAAATATTAAATACATTATGCCTATGGAGAGTTCTCACAAACCACATTTACAAGTGTGTGTGTGCCTGATCATACCTGGAAATCAAGATTGGAAACAAGGTCTTTCAGGAGCTCAAAAATCTGAGTGCAGTCCAGACACATGTCACCTGTCTGAAGCATAAAACATATTAACAGTTTTACAGTTCACAGCACAAGACCTACAGTTCACTGCCATATATGATTTAAGTTTAACCTTATCAGATACTTCATCTTAAGGGTGCAGAAATGGAGAAGTGAGACTTAAGCGGTCTCCTAAATGTTTGTGGATGGTGTATTTCAGGTGATGTGTGAAGGAGTTTAAGGATATGAAAACGACAACTTCTATTTTCTCTTATCAGTTCCAGGCATCTGTATTATAAATTAACATAAACATGCACGAAACATTTAACAAAATGATTTTATTGACTTTTTAGCAGTTTGAAATGATTTAGTTTGTTTGTGTAAACTTAAACACAAAAGCAAGTGTATTTTCAGTGATAATATAGACTTATTTCTATATAGTTGAAGGCAAATTTATTAGCTCTCCGGTGAAATTTTAATTCTGTTTCAAATAAGAGCAGAGCAAGATATTTCATTTCTTTCTTTCTGGCTTAGTCCCTTTATTCATCAGGGGTTGCCACAGCAGAATGAACCGCCAATTTATCCACCATGTGTTTTATGCAGCAGATGCCCTTCCAGCCACAACCCAGCACTGGAAAACACCAAAGCAAGGTATTATCTATAGCAATATATATTTTTTTCTTTTGGAGAAAGTCTTTTCTCCTTTGGTTTGACTTAAATAAAGGCAGTTAAATTTTTTTTTATAATATTACCTGTTTGTTCAATTTTTCAAACTACTAAAGATGTCAATAAAAATTGGCTAAACACAAAAAAATTCTGGGTTTCACACAATTCATTCCTGTTGTCCCAACACAATTGATTAAATTAACTCAACAAAATAAAGTGGATTAAACATTAAAAAATTAAGTTGTGCCCTCCAAAAAAACTCAAAACTATTTTAAATAAGTATTTGAAGTAGCAAAAATTATTTTTTAAGTGAACTGTAGCTTTCAAATGTTACCATCAGAAGTTGATGTAGCAGAAATCAAGGTGCCACAATGCAATCCAAACAAACACTGTCTGAATCACTCATGAACGTTCAGCCAGTGGTGAAATGCAGACAGCCAGGCTTGAGTCACCTTTTGTTTAATTTATGTATGCACTAAAAACATAACAAAAACAAAATGCCAAGCATATAGCATTCCTCAACTCACCACAGTGTCGTCTACACCCTTCAGGACATTCTTCAAGCCTGCCGCATCAACAGACCTTGTTTGGACTGTCATAAAAAATAAAAACACTTTTTCAGAAGCCTACAATGAACTTTCATTCCAGATGTTTTCCTTCTACAAAATATGTTTACAAAGAAAAGTAAAATATATCAAACACCAATTACGGGCAACCCAATCTCCCAACGTCATTCAGTGTCAGAGATAAACGTCAAATGGAAACAATATATGTATTCTGACCTGGAATTATTAAAATAAATATAAATCTTTCAGAAATGTTATGATTATGATAATGTATTACTATAATAATGTAATCATTCAGATTTAAATGCTTTCATTTTTTCTTGATCTACTATTAAATTAGGTTAATCAAAATCAATCAAACTTCAGTTTATAACAATAAAATTCCTTACACTTTCCTTACACTACTATTTCCTTGCACTACTACTTCATCCATATTTGTAATTCAGTACCACCAAACAATCATTCTAGTTAAAAAAAAACTCCACTATAAATGAGTGTGCAGATTTACACAGAATACATCGATATCATCTTAACATTTGATTTACCTGAACCCAGAAAACCCAGCAGGGCGGTGAGGAAGAGCAGCTCTAGTTTGAAGGCGGTCATGTTTTCAGTTGCTTCAAGTAAAAGAACTAATGTAAAAATCGCACATTTGGCCCTGTATATAGTGACAGGAAGGTTCAGCTCAAAGAGGAACTACCCTTTATATCTGACGCCCTGAGAGCTCCAGCCAGATGCGATAACACAGACGCTTCACTGTGCCCATGAGAAGGCAAATAATGTTGCTTCATCACATTATTTGACATATAGAGGCAGGTAAAACCAATATTTGTCATTTTCATGACCATTCATTGTAAAACACCTGCTGAATGGGGAACATTTTTTTCATTTCTTAAACTGACGGAAGGACCTGAAACATATCTAAAGACCTGGAAATGTGATCATTTGACTTAACACGCAAAACACCTTTGCAAATACATAGCAACACACTAAACACTGTTCAGAAACTATGGAAATGACCTGGCAACTACACACATATTTTGTGCATACACAAACAAACACACACACACACACACGCACACACACTTACACTAGTACAGCTATGTTTATGAGAACTTCCCATAGATGTACCAATTTTTATGCTTTACATATTATACATATTATTCTAACCCTCTGCTAAAATCAACTTTTTTATGCCCCAGCTAGCAAGCATATTAGGCTTCTGGCCTGCTTTGGAAAAAAACTTCTAAAAAAGTTTAATGAGATCGAATGCATGCGGTCCAAAAGTGATGCCTTGCACATAGAGATTTACAGCCACATGCAATGGACAACATAAAGAGAAATATTGCCTGTGGTGAACTTAAAACCGTGAAATATGCAAGAAGAAAGGCAAACTTCTGGTCAACTTTTCAAATAGTGACAACTTTAATGGATGGGCCAACTGGTTGAGTACTGGCCAACTGAGCCACATACCGACATCGTCACCTTAAAGGGCACCTATGGTAAAAAATTTACTTTTCAAGCTGTTTAGAGAGATATGTGTGAGTATAGTGGATAGACCATCATATTGGGGTGATGTAAACACACCCAGTCCTTTATTTTCAATTTAACAACATAAAAACGGTGGACCAATTGGAACGGTTTTCAGAGTGACCGCAACTTGACGTAGGAGTGCGGTCCCCCCGCCCACCAATGTGGATTGACAGGCGCATCATCATATCCGACGATTCAGGACACTTCATGTTCCGAGAGTGTCTGGTGTGCCGTGTCGCGGCGCATCCAGTGCCTCAGTCAAAGTTAATTCAGTGTGCATGGTTATTAGTCTTGGTGTACAAGCTTGGCACTTTAAACTAGCACACAGTTGTCTGTAAAACTACAGAAAGACACAGATGATTTTGTACTCTCTGCTTGGTCTGTGTCCGAGTCTTACATGTATGGCTGAATGCTGATCTGCTCTGTGTTGCAAACTCTGTGAATCAACAAGCCCCTAAAACAGCAAACTGTGTAAACCCCCACAACATGACACTTTTGAACACATTATAATAAAAAAACATCTGAACTGTGTTTTGAACTGAACCTAAACTGGCACACTCAGAAGAACCATAATACTAATATTAAATCATAAAAAAGGGGTAAACTCTGCCCTTTAAAAAACAAAAACTTGTATTTAAAAAAAACTAACAAAAAAATCTCCAAACATTTTTCTAAATTATTTTGATAAAAAAGAAACGAAAAAAAAACATCTGATTTCTATTTAATTCAAATCTGGTCTTTTTTAATGGCTATAACTGTACAAGCTGTTTGGCAAAAAAAAGAAGGGCTTCGAGTCGGACTTGGGCCAAAAGTTTTGCCAAGTTGTAAGGACAAGGGCAGGGCTAAAGTTTGTGCGTCCCAGGCCAAAACTGGACTAGGGCTTAGATTTAAATCACGAGCAGGGAACTAAAATCAACCCTCATGCAATTTCACATTTTAAAAATCCTTGATTTTTTGTGAATTTTGTGCCGTTTCCCCATTGGGATAATTTCAAACCTTATATTTTATTTATCTGTTGCTATACTTTTGGGAACATTTGATCTCCATATGGTAAGGAGTAGGTGTGCAAACACATGCATACATTACACACTACTTTGTTTTTTTCTAGGAAAACAGAACGTTCAAACTAATCAACTCCAGGGTCATACCATGTCAACATACGTCACTATGCAAATAAAATGTATCAGATATTTTTATTGACAACTTCCTTAAACATTTCCTTATTGAACTCTTATTCCTTATTGAATGCCCAGCTAAAATGTTAATCTTGTTTCGAAAATGGGAAGAAGCATTTTATAGGCCTGACACAATCATCATTATATCGACTTATCGTGCAGCACTTAAACACCACCTCAATAATTTTTGGCGTTTCAATATATATATACAAATTCACAAATAAAAGTAAAGCCCTTTTACAAAGACATTTACATCATGATCATGACAGGCCATTTTACAAAGTGTTTTAGAATGCCAAAATTGCACTGAACTCCTGAAAGTTCCCATGCATGCCTGTAACTTTTTTAAACAGTAAAGAATTACCGTTTTCTCAATATTCTTTTTATCTATCCTTTTTAACCTTTTTTGTATGGTTTAATATTTTTCTAATGTTGGTAGAAAAGGTAATACATTTTCAAATGTCAGTCATGCACAGTATGATATACAGTGAAGTTCTTCACTTTGTTCAAACAATTAAAACAATTGCTTCAGTCAGTTCTTCACTTTGTTAAAACAATTGATGCAATTGCAATCGCAATTGAACACTGGGATGCATATATATATATATATATATATATATATATATATATATATATATATATATATATATATATATATATATATATATATATATATATATATGGGACTTGTATTAGGTCTTGAAAGTGTCAACTCTAAATTAAAGTTTATGAACCAGAATCTAAAAGTCCCTAAAAGCATCACCAATGGTTTATACTGTCATTTTATAACTTTATATATATAACTTTATATACATAACTTTTTTTTTGTAATTTTACAAATTTTTTTCAAAGTTTTTGCAAAGGCATCATACTCTATGTACCTTATATTTTCAATTAAATTTATTGTTATATTTGACAGGAACAATGAACAGTCAAAAACTGCCCTGGAATTAGCTACAGAGTTAAATTTAATCGGAATAATATTAATAATACAATTCATGACAACCATGGACATTCCTAGGCATTCACTTTTTATCAATGATTTACCGATCCTATCGCAACAATGTTGACATTGTACAGGAAATTTAATATACTGACCTTTGCCTATCCACTATCAATAGTAACCGATAGAGGAGTAGGACATCTATTGACAAACCTGACTATGCAAGTTCCCGCTGAAAATTTGGATTAAGCCAGAGTTTTAACACAACATTTAACATTATAAGAAAGACCTGCAATTTCGCCGCAAAAAAAAAGCCTTCCAACAATAGCGATTGCATAGCAGAGATTATTTTCACCAATAGAGGGCGCTCATAGATACACGGATGACACAGCTAAGTTACTGTCTTAAGTAATTTAAGTAAATACGAACGTTGTGTTGTAGAATAAGGTCTGGTGTAAAGCTTACACAGGTTTTCTTTTACTTACCATAGAACATGGTGGTGCTCTCTAATACAATGCTTTCTGTATTCATTTAAAAATAGTACTGCCAATAAAACTAGATTTTATCCATAATGCAAATGTCTCTTACATACAAGTAATCAACATTATATTAATAGCATTTATGTTGTTATTGTCACAACTTAAAAGTTAACAGCTGACCTTGCTAGCAAGCTAACCCATTGCAATATTGCACGTTCCACAATTGGACAGAGTTGCCATTTGCTAACACATACATTTGATCCACTTGCAAAAAACTACTTTGATAAAAACTTTTTTTGAGCTGTGAAAATGTCATCATAACTCACTAGAGGTGATGTTTCAGATGTTTTTGTGGATCCGACATAATTTGATCCTTTGTTTTTATTGACGTTTACATTTGCATTTAGCAACTACTCACAATAAATGCAAGTCTGTCAGAAATCACAGCATGTTATGTGACTTAACCAAAGCACATCATTGGCTACTCTAATGTCTTCTCTTTCCAACATCAACAACAACAATAAAATAATGTTAGTCTTTAAGAAACAGTGGCATGGAAATGAAAATATGTATCATGTTGCCATATGGTGACGCCGTACAGTAGAGGGTTAAATGTCTGTTTAGCAGCAATATCAACAGATATTAAGCAGACAGTCTACTACTCAAATGACCATAAAAAGAGTGTTATCAAGATGATTCCTATCCATTTGTTGAGGAAACATCTTATCAAAAGAAGTGACATAGCCTTTATTGTAAAAAACAAAACATTTTTTGTTAATGTTTGGGTGATGGCACAGCATTTGATTGACTGGGACATCATTAATATTGATTTAGGCTATCATCATCATCATCATCACTAGCCGTGGCTTATCTGGTCCAGGTTACAAAGGCAGGAGAGATCCCCAGATTTCCCTCTCCCCCCAGACACTTCCTCCAGCTCCTCTAGAGGGATCCTGAGGCATTCCCAAAGAAGACAAGAGACAGTCCATCCAATGTGTCCTGGGTTTTCCTTTAGGCCTACCCCTGTTGACAAGCTCTGAACACCTATGGTAGGTGTCTAAGGTAGTTTCTTCCAAATAGCTTTTTGACATCAGTAAATATATTTTTAATAATTAATAATATATATATTTTTTACTTGTTCAAACTACCTTTTTAAAATTAGCTGAAACAACACAGTTCTTGAGGTTTTGTTGGGACAACTTATTTTTTTAAAGTTCAATCCACATAAATTTGTTAAAAGTGTTAACTTAATCAATTTGTGTTGGGACAAACAAGAATGAATTGTGTGGAACCCTGCATTTTTTTTACAGTATTTACACTGTTTATGTATGCTGGTGTTTAATATAAACTGATTAAATTGGTAATCTAAGTAAATGTATTTTTGATAGCTGTCAGTCAGTGTTGTTGTTCAGTGATGACACAGAAAGGAAACTTAACTGGCCAGCAGGGGGAATACCAGGATCACTAAAGTAAAATAAAAGTAAAACCTTTGAAATCAAACCTTACGGAAAGTAACAGCAAAGACGACATATTGTTTAAAGTATAGAGTACTGGATAATGATAGTGTAGTGATTTTAATATGAGCATCAAGAATTACATTGTATTAAGTCATTTCATTTTCCTTCGGGTTAGTCCCATTATTCATCAGGGGTCGCCACAGTGAAATGAACCGCCAACTTATCCAGCATATGTTTTATGCAGAGGATGCCCTTCCAGCTGCAACCCAGTACTAGGAAACATCCATCCACACTCATTCGCACTCAAACACTACGGCCAATATAGTTTTTTCAGCTCACCCATAGGGCATGTCTTTGGACTGTGGGAGAAACTGGAGCACCTGGAGGAAAACCCATGCGAACATGGAGAGAACATGCAAACTCGCACAGAAATTTTCAACTGGCCTATCCAGGACTTGAACCAGCGACCTTCTTGCTGCACTGCAAAAAATGCTTTGTCTTGTTTCTAGTCCAAATATCTAAAAGATCTCAAATCAAGAAGCATTTTTTACACAAGCAAAGCATATGGTCTTGTTTTAAGAAATAATATGCCAAAATGAAGTGAGTTTTTCCTTAAATCAAGCAAAATAATCTGCCAATGGGGGAAGCAAAATAATCTTGTTTTCGATTTGTGATAAGATTATTTTGCTTAACCCATTGGCAGATTATTTTGCTTGTTTTAAGGAAAAACTTACTTCATTTTGGCATATTATTTCTTAAAACAAGACCATATGTTTTGCTTATTGATTTAAGAATTTGTAGATATTTGGACTAGAAACAAGACAAAAAATCTAAGTAAGAAAAGCATTTTTTTGCAGTGTGTGAGGTGACAGTTCTAACCATTAAGCTTGTGTCACCCCTATATTAAGTCATGTAGGTCTTATACCCTGGTTCCTTTAATATTTGCCCACAACATCTTGAGTATTAACAAAAAAAATCACAATGAGCAGGATGTAAACAATTTTACAATTTGTGTCAGCCACCAAGGAAGTCTTTAGCATTCATCTCTCCTGATTCTAAGTGAGTTAAATTCTCACTTAGAAATAGGAGAGATGAATGCTAAAGACTATTGAAAAAAAAGTTGCTGTAATGAAGACGCATATCATTTGCGTTGTGGTCTTTCAACTTAAAATCAAAAATGAAAGCAGCACAATGTGTCATCAGAATTGTAATTGCAGTAACACTTTGCTCATTTACACTTTACATGAAACCTTTACAATCATGACATGGATGTGAATGAGATTTTATGCATGCTTATGACAACTGTCATTAAGTGTCATATGCTCAGTTATGTCCTTTATAAATGCCATGAGGACATTGTTTGTCATAACAACTTGACATTACCAAAACAACAAAACTTGTCAGAAATCTGTCATAGACATGATTGTCAAAAGGCCATTATAAATGTCATAAATTCTAGAACTGTATTGTTAACATTAATTTTTGTGGTTAAATTTATTATTAAATGTCATCAAATACTAATAAAGCTCTTAAAAAGTTTGACAGAGTAACAACACTTTTAATAAAGACATTCTAATGGAAAACACAGTTTGTTCCACTGAAAAAGTGACCAGAAAAATATTCATGACAATTATAATGCCTCATGACAATCATGTTTATGGCAGATTTATGACAAGTTTTGTTGTCTTGGTAGTCAAGACAGGTTGTGATGTATTTGTATATCTCAAGTCGTCATAACAAACAATGTCATTTGCATTAAAAACATCATAACTGCACAAAACACACTTAATGACAATTGTCATAAGCATGCATAAAATCTTCTTCCCATATGTCATGACTAAAAAGGCTTCGTGACAGTCTTATGAACACCCCTTCAAGTAATGTGTGACCGTTGTTGTTTCTTGAGTTGTGTTCATGTAAAATATCAGAAAAGACAGAGTGCAACCATTTAACATTAAGGACTTTACAAAAGTAAATGTGTATTTTTTAACACAAAGGTTTTCTACATATTTCAGTATGAGACAATGAAAATTGACAATGGAAATTCAGGGCATATTAGTATATACACTGAAAAAAATTATTCAGAGATGACTCCTTGGATTTACTCAATTTTTTTACGTGAGGTGGTAGTAAACAATTTATCTGTGTTGAATTTAAACAAACAAATTAAGTTGAACATTAATAAACTTAATTTGTTTGTTTAAATTCAACACAAATAAATTGTTTGCAACAGTTCTGCATGCAAGATTTTTTTCAGTGTAGATGGCTGAATAATATGTGTTACGTTTACTCCACCACAAAACTCAAACCAATGTTTCCACCAAACTGAGGTTGAGCTCATTTACGCAACTTTGGTTAAGCTGTGTTTCCTAAGAGTTACACTGTTGCACCTCTAGAACTCAACTTTAACAATGATGTACTCAGTGAAACATTTTACACTTGCAAATACTGAGTGGGATCAAGTATTGGTTGAAAGCACAAAGAAAAATGAGAAAGTAAATAGTTAATGCATTTGATCCGATGAAATATGAAGTGCATTTGTTTAAACCTTTAGACAGTGTTTTAATTGGACAAACTTGCTCAGTTTCTTAACTTAATAATTACTGATCAGCATTCTGCACTTTCTGTACTGCTCCATTCTCACATGCTTTGATGAAACTCATCAAAAATAAAAACAAATACATACAATTTGTTTGTCAAATGCTGACTTAGATTGTGTAAAAAATATTAAATGTCTAAAACTAATTGTAAATAAATAAAATGTAAAAAAAGTAAAATTTTTCATGCTTTCCCCCTAACCACAACAATCAGATTTTATTAAGATAGCATGGTGTAGTTGTTTACTACTGTGATATTTACTCTGAATTTTTTTTAGTGTACACATAAAAAGTGCACATATCTTGTTGGCTGTCTTTCAAAAGATCTACCTACGTCATTGAGCACATAAAACGTGTCTGATATTTTTTATCGTCATCTTAGACATTTCCTTATTGAATCAGGTGCACCTTTGTTCTCCAAAGCAATAAATCCAAGTTATCAAAACTCCTTATTATTCTGGCTGACATTGATTTTTTTTTTTACAAACAAACGCACACTTACGTTGCTCATTAACAATGTGCTGTAAAAGTCAGGCTTTTTCGCCCTTTGATGTGTCAGACATGTTTTGTTTTTTATTCATACACATTTCTCACTTGCCTTGTAAAATCACACATTGACCAGAGTAACACCAGCAGGAAAACGATGTTTACTATAAATGTACCACTGCAATCATGTTGCACTGCCAGCTTCAACTTTAAATAAGTCTTTTGCACGATATTAAACCTTAAATACCTCTTTTGCACAAAATCCTTGTTCAGTCTCATGTGAAAGTACTTGTATAGTCTTACATGTATAGTTAAGTATGTTACAGTATATGTTAGTTATGCCTAGGTTTTTTAAATAGGTCTTATGTCCAGTGCTGTGTTTGTTTTTATGATTAATTAGGTTATCACCATTGTCCTGCGAGACATGACATTTTATTCATCTGTATGTCTACACATGTAGCAGAATGACAATCAAGCTGGACTTGACTTGACTTAAATGTGCTACTTCAGCATCATGGAGAGATCTTGCAGGTTTTATTAAAACTCTTAATTGTTTGGTTTCATTTTTAATCATTACATTATCATCACAAATCACTTTTGTAGTTTATATGAAGAAGACATTTTAAAATTGTGCATTTTGGAGCATGTTTTTTTTTTTTTAAGTTAGCATTTCAGGCCCTCAAAACACGAGGATCATGAAAATCTAGGGTGCCGAACTCAATTCCTGGAGGGCTGCAAGCTTGCAGAGTTTAGTTCAAGCCCTGCTTCAACACCCCTATCTGTAGGTATCAAACAAGAGTAAAGCACTCAATTAGTTTGATCAGGAGTGTGTATTTAGGGCTGGAACTAAACTGTGCAGAGCTGCTGCCCTCCAGGAACTAAGTGTGACACCTGTGATGTAAATAAAACGGTTTTGTCGCCTCAAAGCAAAAAAGTCACTGGTTCATGTCCCGGCTGGAGTTTGCCTGTTCTCCCCGACAGTGTTTGTGTGGGTTTCCTCCGGGTGCTCTGGTTTCCCCCACTGTTCAAAGACATGCTCTGTAGGTGAATTGAATTAAGTAAATTGACCATAGTGTATGAGTGTGTGTAATGGTGAGAGTGTATGGGTGTTTCCCAGAACAGGGTTGCAGCTGGAAGGGCATCTGCTGCGTAAAACTTATGTGGGATGTTGGTGGTTAATTCCGCTGTGTTGACCCCCTATAAATAAGAGACTAAGCTGAAGCAAAACAAAATAAATGGCGTCACGTAAACATCACTTCAGAGACTCCAGCACTCCCAAATGTTCAAAATGTTTATAAAAAGCTGAAACAAAAGCTATTTGCTAATGGGAAAATTAGGACAAATTTGTCTTTTACTGTTTCAGAAAAGACTTATCTTCTTGCCATAATCTGGTCTACCTTGTCTTACTTTCTGCCTGTATGGTCTCTCACAACAAATGATATCTTGGAGCCAATTGCTAGACTGTACAATAGGGCCTATAAGATCCACAACAGACTTTCTGGGTGGACACATCACTGTTTTTCTCTATCACTTTCACACACAGGGATTAAACTGTTCTATAAAAATTTAAATAGCACTACCACAGCAGCCCTTTGTGCTTTGACACCAAAACTCAACACAAGGACTGATCGTTCCACCAGATCTGTAACAAATGGATGTTTGCCGGTAACGGCTTTTAAAACTGTCATGGACAGAGATCTTTCTTTTATGTATTCACAAAAGCCTGGAATGAGATCCCACAACATCTAAAAACAATACCAACACTGAGACTTTTTTTTAAAAATCACATGCTCGTCATCTGATGGTCAACTATCGCTGTAGCCACTGAGATAGTAGCCTGCTTTTCTCTATTTTATATGTTTGGTGATTGTTTGTACTGTGTTGATGGATGAGATGTCTGTCTGTTTTTATGTTCTGCAGAGCAGGAGCCTGCTGAAAAACAGCATTCATGCTAAGTCAGGCCCGATTATCTTTCAATCTTTTCCTGTTTAAAAATAATAAATAAATAAATAAATAAATAAATAAATACCTACAAATCAGAAGTTGAATCTGTTTATTACATTTGATTGAGCTGGGATCATACTAACACTGACCAGTTGTATTTGCATAATGTTAACAAAGACTAAAGACTTACTGTAACAATTATTTTTGTTTTACACAGTGGGTTCCCTTCCAGCTGCAACCCAGTTTTGGGAAACACCCATACATACTCAGACACACTGATACACTACGGCCAATTTAGTTTATTCAATTCATCTATATCGCATGTCTTTGGACTGTGGGGGAAACCGGTGTATACGGGGGAAACCCACGCCAACACGGGGAGAACATGCAACCTCCACACAGAAATGCCAACTGGCCCAGCCGGGACTCAAACTAGTGACCTTCTTGCTGTGAGGCGACAGTGCTAACTACTGAGTAACTGTGTGGCCAACAATATTCACATATGTATCAATATTTAATTGTATTCAGTCCATGTATGCATGGATGTTTGTATTTATGTTTTCATAATAATTATACACAGTATGCGCAAAATTTTACAAAACATTATTTTGTTTGCAATTAGTAGCTTAACTGTACTTACAGTTGAAGTCAGATTTATTAGCCCCCTTCAATTTTTTACTTCTTTTTTAAATATTTTCCAAATAATGTTTTACAGAGCAAGGACTTTTTACAGTATGTCTGATAATATTTTTTTCTTCTGGAGAAAGTCTTATTTTTTTATTTCGGCTAGAATAAAAACAGTTTTAAATTTTTTATTAACCATTTCAGGGACAAAATTATTAGCTCCTTTTAGCTATATATTTTTCTCGATAATCTACAGAACAAACCAGTTATACAATAACTTGTCTAACTCCCCTAACCTGCCTAGTTAACTTAATTAACCTAGTTTAACTTTTAAATGTCACTTTAAGCTGTATAGAAGTGTCTTGAAAAATATCTAGTAAAATATTATTTACTGTCATCATGGCAAAGATAAAATAAATCAGTTATTAGAATTGAGTTATTAAAATTATTATGTTTAGAAATATGTTGTAAAAATCTTCTCTCCGTTAAACAGAAATTGGGGGAAAAATAAACAAGCGGTCTAATAATTTAAGGGGGCTAATAATTCTGACTTCATCTGTATATTGTGCATGGAAATTATGACCTACTAGCCTACAAGGCAAGATTTCCCTTAACAGCTTTTATGGTTGTTTGTTGAGATTATGGGTAAAGACTGCTGTAAAACAACACTGAACTGTGACAAACAAAGACACCGCAAAAACCTCTGTTATCATTTAGTGACCTTTAAACATTTCCAGTCACCTGCTTACAGTGGTGGTACATTCATTCATTTTCTTCTCGGCTTAGTCCCTTTATTAATCCGGGGTGGCCACAGCAGAATAACCACCAACTTATCCAGCATGCTTTTATGCAACGGATGCCCTTCCAGCCACAACCCATCTCTGGGAAACATCCATACACACTCATTCACACTCATACGCTACTGTAAAGCAAGGCTGAGCAAAACTCTTAGAGATCTGCCTTCCTTTACAATCTGGAGAAGCTAATAAAAGAAGGGCTGAATGATTCTGAACAGGTTTGGGCAATGCTGACATAAAGACAAAAGGTTTTTCCTCTGCAACACCATTTTAAACATAATTTACAATACAGTTAGCTTTTTAAACATTTTACTTATCTTATATGTAGATTTTTAAAATATACTTGTTGACAAATTGGTCAAATCTAGTGTTTGGAGGGATGGAAGAACAAATTAAAAGATGACAAAGTTTTGTCAAAATTACAATTATTTTGTATGTTGGTTCTGCACTGTGATCTTATTCATTTATTCATTTTCTTTATTAATCAGAGGTCGTCCCAGCGGAAGGAACCACCAACTTATCAAGCATATGTTTTACATAGAGGATGCCCTTCCAGCTGCAACCCAGCACTGGGAAACGGCCATACACTCTTGCATTCACACACATACACTATGGCCAATTCATCTATAGCGCGTGTCTTTGGACTCTGGGAGAAATCAGAGCACCTGGAGGAAGCGTGCCATCATGGGGAGAACATGCAAACTCCACATAGAAATGCCAACTGGCCCAGCCAGGGCTCGAACCAGCAACCTTCTTGCTGTGAGGCAACAGTGCTACCCACTCAGACACCGTGTTGGAATAAATGAAATATTAAACTAAATATTTTCAAATAGAAAGCCGTTTTTAAACAGCGAAACTATTTTTTTATGTTACTGTTTGTGCTGAAATTTGGATAAAATAATTGCAGGCTTTGTGAGGAGAATAGATGTCTTCAAAAATACATTATAATTCATACTGTTCTAAACCTTTTCAGTAGTGTGCTTAATTAAAATGTCATTTCATTCATAACTTGCATAAAATAATTCTGCAGAATCTGGTTTGGACTCTACAAATTGTTTAAAAAGCTTTGGTAAACAAACAAGCAAAAAAAAAAAAAAAGATTAAATGAAAAAGAAAATCATCCAAATTTATTAGTGCTCATCACTGGGGTATTTATTTTCACTATTTATTTTGTCTGTAGACATAATAATCTATAGTCATAATCTATAGTCATATTTCACAGCCTAAGTGACCACATTGTGATAATATTTTCTTACAAGTAACACAGAATGTAACTTTATTTATTATTGCCCACGAAACTAATACAATGGTTATTGTGTTTGTGCACTGAGCTATTGTAAGACTTATCAACATTTCAACAATATGGTTGGTTAATAAAAGTTCCGCATTCCTCGTTAGTTGTCAGTTATTATGAAGCTTTCCTCATTCCTTATTGGTTAATATGAAGTGTTCCTCGTTCTTTAAGTTTCCCCTGCCCTTAGACACACAAAAGTTGACTCTAAAAATACTGGATTAATTGTTTTCAAGGTGTGTTTTCAAGGTGTGTTTCCAAAATTTCTTCCTTGTGTTTTTAACTAAAGTAAATCCACTTAATACTGTAATACTGACGGCTTTGTCACATTTCAACAGTGGATTTTATTCACATTTTAATGCCATTTCAAAATAATAATCTGTTGTTAAACATGAAATAATGATAATGTAAGCTATTATGTCTGACCAATTTTGAAAGCCTCATCTTAAACAACTCTCCTCAGAAAGAAAAGTGTTGTAAAGAGAAAGCAAAACATAAACCAGATACTGCTGAGCCTGGGCTGATATAGTGGTCATCACTGGAGTGCAAGTGAAAAAAAAATAATTCATCGCCTGATGTGGTATGTTAACTTAATATATACATTTCATATACATATTAGGAGTGTAACGGTTCACAAAAGTCATGATTAAGTTCGACACGACACAGTGGTGTCACGGTTCGAAATGTTTTCGATACAGCAAAAAATTAAAAAAGCCAGAAGATTTCTCTGATTTTAATTTACTGGCCCTATTATTAGTTAACAATAATAACTGTACTGTATTCTCACTGGTGGTGTTTGATATTCCAACGATGATATTGGCATATAATTTATAATTTCCATACGTTATCTTAATAGCAATAGAGTGGAGGAACTATGACGTCACTTTATAGGCTCGGCTGCTAGCATAAAACTGGTTCCCTCGATAAAATCCCTAGGATTTTCCCATAGGCTTTTCAAAGATTGCAAATAATAAGCTCTGTGTTCAAACACTGTTCATTAAACTTACACGCTTTGTCCAGCTGGATAATCCTCACACGAAAATACAACATTGAGCACTTTTGGATCTTAAATGCAAACGCAAGAACTGAAAAGCTAACATTAGGCTATATGTAGCCTGCTAGACCGACACCACCCAACCCGTTCCGGGCTGGGATCGAACCGGTGACCTTTCGCATGGGTGTTGGGTGCTCTACCAAGGAGGCTAAAGACCAAGGCGTCGCTAGAGCACCTTTAGAGGTCAGAGGAGTGAGGTTTACCTGCACAGCAAACACTAACTTGCCTCCTTTACATATAAACGGACTCGCCTTTGACGTCAGCACCACCCTGCAACACATGACTCTTCAAGCTTATTTTTTTAGAAATATTGTCCATGACAGAGTTAATCTCCCTGTTTATTATATTATAATCCACGCTTTATATTGAACTCAAATAAATACGCAAAAACACATAGAACTACGTGCCTTTTGGATCGTTTTTGCGTGGGAAATACATCTGTTTTGCTTTATGGTTGTTGTAAAAGTCTTAAAAACTGTATGTATAAATGTGCCTACAAAGCATAAGACATTTAAATAAGTGTAACGTTATCGCTCGCGTGTACACAGCCTGCTTACTTTAACAGACGACAGAAATGAGGCATAAGGGACAAGTCTATCAAATGCCTGCAAGTTCCATCATGGATCGAGAACAACATTCAATATTCATTTTATGTCCCGAAGTACAGTGAAAAACAGCCCATGCAGTCACATCTGCTATAGATTTTATTGAGGAGTGTAAATACTGCAGTTTTGACATAGTTAAATGTGTTCAAATGAAGAAAAACCAGACGAAAAATCACTTGATCACGTTAAAATTACGTTAATATGTGTGTATTTTTACACATTTATATAAAACATATTCACATGTTTACATTGCTGAGAGCAGGAAAGATACAGGCTGCACTGGTAAGCAGTATCTTCATAATATTAATTAAAATACATGATCAACAAATTAATCCATCTCGACAGCTTTTACATGAGAAGGAATTATCCATACACAATTTGATTTCAAAATTAGAAAAATACAAATTATGAAATACTATTTTTGAAAATACTTAAATAACACTCTAATCCAAATTCCCAAAACAATCGAGCTGCGCACCTGACCAGATCAGCTCGATGACGTATAATGTCTTCGACACTGCTGTGTCTGTGTTGTTTTCCATAGATATATTCACTAGATATCGCATAGGGACCCTGAGCATGCGTCAATAGCGCCGCCACATTGGTACAGTGCTCCCAGGAAAAATGTCATTCATCCGCTCTAGTCAAGACAGTGTTATTACGTGAAGATGCGGGAATTTAGCGCTGTCTACGGGTGTAGTAACGAGCAAACAAAGAAAACAAAGCACAAAGGCAGAACATTTCATAGGTAATATTAAGTTTTTCTGTTTTTGTATGTTCTAAACTTTTGTGCTAATCAGGTAACGTTATTGATGATAACAGTCACGCATTCATCATAAGGCAAAGCAGCTCCAACTAGCACTAAACACTCGGCTTATGCTAGTTTTGTTGAATAAAATCAGCAAACAATGCAAAAGAAATATGACAACGAGATGCTGCGCTGCCAGTAACTTGTATTATTGTCGGCTAACGTTAGTGAAAGAGTCATTCGGGGGATTCATTCACAAACGAATCGCTCTCTCCATCAGTATGAGAAGTGAAAGCAGGAGAGGAGCTGTGTTTCAGGACATGATTAGATCAAATTTAACAGGGAGGGTGAATAGTACATTTCTGTACACACAAACACAAGCTTTTTGTCAGGAATGCCCGTGCGGTCACTGATCCATCAATGTAGAAAAGTGATGTAAAATTATAATTTTCGTAATTAGAAAAAAAATTACATACTAACATCCAGGAAAACTCCCGATCATAGGTATATGTGTATATGTGTATATCTCTGGCTTTGGATGGCCACAGTCCTCCACTGTACGTTAGTCCCTCTTTCATTTCAAAGGAGCGCTACTCTGAAGCAAGATGGCGGCGCTATTGACGCATTCCGTCAATATATATATATGTGTGTGTGTGTGTGTGTGTGTGTGTGTGTGTGTGTGTGTGTGTGTGTGTGTGTGTGTGTGTGTGTGTGCAATATGGCTGTGTATCACCAATGGTGGGAGTTGTGCGTTGCCACAAGGCTGCAGGCCAAGTGCCTCAGTGTCCCACCAGTGAAAATATACAGCCATATTGCACTGCTACGAGTGGGATATTATATTTATACAACAGTTCAACAGCATAATAATGTATATAAAAAAGAAAATCAAACACAGAGAGTTTAAAAAATACTTCAGTATGAGGAACTACTTTCCTCCGGCATTCATTCACATCTGCCGCTGACGTTGGAACAGGAGAAACGTCCTGGTTTCGTACGTAACCCACGTTCCCCAAATAGTGAATGGAGAGGTGTGTCTTGTAAAGACATACAGTATGGGTGTTCGCCAGACGACCAATCAGTTTAAAGAGTAAGAAAACAGGCCAATGAAATGCCAAAATGAATTGGCAGAGCTCAGCTCCACAGGTGTCAGCGTTAGTCATTACCAGAGTATATCAACTGATGACTAAGAAACGAGCATTTAGATTTTTGCCTGCTGAAGAGCTGAACACTCAGCTAACAGCTGGAGACTCAGCCGCTGTGGCAGTGGAGACGGTAACGGGTAACGTGGGTTACATATGTAACCAGGACGTTCCCATTTATTGGAACTCCAACAAGTCTCTTGTAAAGACATATGGAAGTGTGTATGGAAAACGTCACAGCAGCTAAGCCTGTCACGCTCCTGATGTCAAGTTTGCCAAGCATAGCGTGAGTGGACAAGCATAACCAAGAGCGCAACGTTCCAACGTCCCCTGGGCCCTTTTATTACCATTAGATGGGATTAATACAAGATTTTAGATGGAGGGTTGTAAATATGATTTTACCTAGCAAATATAGTGTAGGGGTTTTAAGAATACAACAGTACATTGGGAAAGCATGCCAGTCCCCGAAGGGGGAGGATGCTGCTGAGGCAACCTGCTACTCAAGAGGGGACACTTGATGGCAGGCACGTGCACACATAGGGCTCAACCTGTGCAGAGCACATGCCCTTTTTAGTCTTGCATCGAAAGTGCCCTTACAAAATGATCAAAAGTGCCCCCGCGACGCGACACACCCTCGGTCCCGCCCTTAAGTAGGCGCGCGATAACACCGCTCTTGAGTACGCGCGCGACAACACAGCTGATCAGAACGCGCACGACAACACCAACCCCCCTTCCCCCCCACCCCCAACCCCCAAACCCCCTTCCACGCCCTTCAAAAAAATTATCCTGCACATGCCTTTTGGACGGTCTCTGCACGGCCCTGCTTGATGGCAATAAGAACACGTTGATTAGCCCTATGGAAGGGGAGTGCTACATATAATAAGCTGGTTAGCGGGTAGGGAAGATACGAATCCGCCCGGTCAGGGGAAACACTCCGTGGTGGAAATAAGCATATGGAATCGCCATCGGAGACCGCGCATAGCTGGCACTGAACCCCAGCATATGACTAGACCAAAGTGGGCATACCAGACATCATACTGAGCCAGGTACCCAGCTTCTCCACTGGCCTCGGAGGAGTTCTCTAGGGTTTGCCAAATGGGGAACTTGCATGTGTAAGTAATATAAAATGTTCACATATCTTTTGCGAGTTTGTTATTTGAGAAGATAAAGCGACTGCATAGAGAGATACTGCAGCGCTGCTGAAGATTGTGGGTGTTTACAGCACTGAATGAATGAATAACAGTATAAATTTGTAGCTAAATTGTTAGTGGTGCCAAACAGAATTTCTCGTTGTTTACATCCTTGTTTATGTCCTTGCTACAAAATGCGCTACAAAGTTTGCATGTAATTAATCAATGATAACAAATAAAACTATTTACAGGTTATGGCTTACAATTCACAGCTTAGTCTGTTATGGTTGGAGCTATTCCTATGAGGAGTTTTTAGCCGAATCCAGCACTGAAGTGAGAGAGATTCTGGAAGCTGTCCTTTGTCAAATGCTAGCTATATATATTTTTTATAATTATCTGCAACATAATTCAAATTAAACGGTAAGCAATTCTCTCTTTGTGTCGTGTCCTTTGGAAGCCCAAATACAGAAACAAAACAAGTTCTGTGCAAATGGCAAACTTCATTTGCTGTAGGCTTTGCTAAGCTAACTCTGTAAAAGTCTCCCTTTGCATTGAATTTTGAGCGTATTACATTCAGATATGTTGTTTATGTTCACACAGCTACATTACATATCAACTAAATTTTAAAATATGATATTGTAGTGGAACACCCCTTTAAGATATTGATTACAGCACAATTGTTTTTTTTTTGTTTATTTCAACCCTTTAGGCTGTTATCTGGGCTCTTTATCCAGTTTTACACAAGTTTTCATTTCTTTGCTCACCGATAAAAAAGTAACAAGAGAAACATCTCATTCTTTGTAAAACCTTTTAATCATTTCATAAAACATTTTGCTTGCATGTTAAACTGTAAATTTAGATTAAGAAAAGCACCAACCAAATGCTCCAGTTACTGAAGTAACCCTCGAAACTTCCACTATGGGGGATTTTGTCAGAATCCAATCATCTGAAAAAGTATACAATCAAGTCAATGAAAGGCCAGTGAGCTGGTAGCGTCAACATGCATAGCTGTCGCTACTTACAATTAATCTTGGGATTAATCCTCTCCTTCGGGAGGGGAACTTCAATGCTATTTGGAAACTTCCATTGTGGGGGAATCTATTAAATGCGCCACATTGATTAAACCTTACTTTGCCCCTGATGAGAGGTTATGCCAAGCCAAGAGCGTGAGCACACCTGAATCACCAGAGGTGCAGTGTTCCAACGTGTTCCCTGGCCCTTACTTATAACACTTATTAAGAAGTTTTACAGATTTAGATATATTTTTAGAGGATCTTAAATTGCACTAAGTAAACTCTAGGACCCACTCAGTATAGTGGATCGAGCAGACCTCTTCTAAGAGAGATCTCCAAGTGGGTATAAGAGGGTAATGTCTCGCGCCTCTGTGAACTGGATGATCAGGCAATGCTTTCCCAGCATGCCACCATCGCGTCTTTAGAGGGGGGATGATCATAACAAAACCCCCTCAGTCTGGAGGGGACAGCCCTAGCTCCAGCCAACTAAAGGAGGATAGCATCACACTGATCTGACATGTTCGGGGTCCTTCTCAGAGAAAAGCATACCACACAGCAAATAGACTCCACCTTAGGGCGTAGGCATGCCTCATAGAGGATGCTCTAGCCTGAATGATGCTGTTAATCACCTAATCGGTAGGTCACCTAAGTCCTCCGCGCTACATCTATGGACCATACATGCCATGCGTGTCTTGGGACCCAAAGCGGTTTTATATGGAGCACCCGAGTGGCGAGACAGCGGCTGTGGATGCCATATGTTCCAGGAGCCTCTGAAATAATATCAGTGGGACTGCAGTTTCTCTGTCGAATTGTCTCAGACAGGTCAGCATTAGCTGGGTGAGCTCTCTGGGGAGGTGCGCCGTCATAGTGATCAAGTCCAGCTCCAATACGAGAAAAAAGATGCTCTGTCTTTGACCTGAAGCCCTAATAGTTTAAGGTGCCAAAGCAACCTGTCTTTGTGCGTAATCAATTGATCTCGCGAGAGTGCTAAAATCAGCCAGTCAAGATAATTGTGTATGTGGATGCTCGCGGGCCGAAGGGGCGCTAGGGCACCCTCCGTGAGCTTGGTGAAAACCTGCGGAGACAAAGAGAGCCCCAAGGGGAGGCTCTTTACTGCCAGGCTCAACCTTCAAATGCAAACCACAAAAACTGACGGTGGCACGGAAGTATGGAGACATGATAGTACGCGTCCAGGTCTATTGCTGCAGACCAATCCCAAGGACGAATGGACCAGGGGATGCACTGGCCAGCAGCCTTTGAAGCCAGCGGATCAAAACGTGCAGATCTAGGATTGGCCATAGTCACCGCTCTTTTTGGGTATGATGAGGTAGGGCTCTAAAACCTGCTCTCCATCTCGGCTGGAGGCACCGGTTAGTTTGCATCCTTTGCCAGGAGGACAGCCATCTCCTCTCGTAAGACAGGGGTGGACACAGGGCTGACGCTGGAGAAATACGCACCCGTGAACTTGGGAGGCCGTTTCGCAAATTGAATCGCGTAGCCGAGTCTGATCATGCAAAATGAGCCACCGCGACAGGCTGGACCAGGCTAACCAGGCAGGCAGAGCCCTTGTTAGCGGCATCATCTGCACGATCGCTGACATACTAGTGGTGGGGCAGCGTGGAGTGGGAGGGCTGATCCGGGGAGCGCTGGGGACCCACGGAAGAGCAGGAGGCGAGAGATTCATTCTTACCTCCCACTTAGGCTCCGGAGGAAGGGCTGGAAGTGTGAGAGAAGGGAGATCGTCTTCCCACACCCCTCGAGCCACTGGCAAAGTGCACTGATCCTGCGAGCTGGAAAGCATAGCATCACAGACTAGCAGTGTACAGGCTGTCACATCCGGGAAAGATGCGCTGCACAACCGTATTGCTCTTTTAGGAAATTCGCAACAATACAAACACTCAAAGGAGCCAAAGAACACTAGGCAAGGGAGAAACCCAGCACGACCATGTGCCGCCACATATCGCACACTCTGGACCAGGAGAAGCAGCCCGCTTTCTCGTTGTCTCCCTCATATGACTTTCTCAGAAGCTTCGTGAAAGATTTGAAGTGAAAAGGATGTGTCAGCTTGGCACATGCATCTCTTATATATACAAGATTAATTGTAAGTAGCTCCAGCTGTGCATGGTGACGCTGCCAACTCAGTGGCATTTCATTGGCATTTCATTATGCTCTTTCAGATGATTGGATTCTGACAAATCCCCCATAGTGGAAGTTTCTACATAGCTTAGAAGTTCCTCTCCCGAAGGGCACAATGCTTGAGCATCTCAGATTAGAGTAAACATGTGAGATTCTAGCAATGTTTATGTTGAAAACTTGATCTTGAGGTTTGCCTTCACTTAGCCAACAAAATGAAGCAACTTCCTCAAAAAAAAAATTTTTCAACACATTTAAGGGAAATTCATTTGACCATACAATCTGCTTTTTTACTTTTGGAGGTTTCTTCTAGACTTTTTACTGAAATTAGAACAGTATTTGTGTGACAATTCGGCAATGTTGATTTTTTAAAACAGTGTTATTATAATGAAAACATTATTTTTAGTGCTTAAAATTGTGATAGAGACAACATGAAGTTATCAATCTCTTATAAACAAAGAAGGTTATTCAAATGTAATTTTAGTGTGTACAACTTTCATACATTTACAGAATTAAATGAGAATTATTAGCCCCACTTTGAGTTTATTTTTCTTTTTTAAATATTTCCCAAATTATGTTTAGCAGAGCAAGGACATTTTCACAGTATGTCTGATAATATTTTTCTTCTGGAGAAAGACTTATTTGTTTTATTTCCACTAGAATAAAAGCAGTTTTAATTTTTTAAAGACCATTTTAAGATCAATATTATTAGCCCCTTTAAGCAATTTTTTTTTGATAGTCTACAGAACAATTCATCATTATACAATAACTTGCCTAATTACCCTAACCTGCCTGGTTAACCTAAATAAAAATGAAAAATATCTAGCAAAATATTATTGACTGTCATAATGACAAAGATAAAATAAATCAGTTAATAGAGATGAGTTATTAAAACTATTATGTTTAGAAATGTTGAAAAATATTCGCTTTGATAAACAGAAATTGGGGAAAAAAATAAACAAGGGAGCGAAAAAGAGAGTCTTATGGGGCACTATCTGTCAAAAAGTTTGATAGATTGTAGCCCCGCCCCTATTGCGGGACTTCCGGGTTAAGTCCCGCCCCTTTTATATAAACTTTATAGTTCCGGTATTTCGATTCTTATCGGTTTAATATGAATTAATAATTACGGAAATTAAATTCTTATCAAACTAATTAAATTATATATTAATAATATGAATATATTAATATATTATATTATAATGATTTTATATGTTTAATTATTGCAGTAAATTATAATATTATAATTATAAAATCTAAATTATATTAATATAATTTTAATATTTATATTATATTATATTATTTATTTTATATGTATCATATTAAATTATTGTATATTATATCATTATATTATATTTTTATATTAAATTATATTGTATTAAATTATGTTATATTATATTATATTATATTTTACTTTATTTTATTATATCATATTGTAATTAATAAACTATTAACATAAACATTTCTGTGTTTCTCCTGTGTGTTTGCTCTGTGTGTGTGTGTGTTTGTGTGTGTGTGTGTGTGTGTGTGTGTGTGTGTGTGTGTGTGCACGAGCGAACTTGGGTCTGGCTTTGTCTGCTTGAATTCACAACACATATTTACTGAATATGCTCACTAATAGGTTATGTTGTTTTTCACATTATTACTACATTAATAGATATTTTAAGACAGACAAACATTTTAATGTATCTTTGTCAGACTATTAAATTAAAATGTTTACAATATTAATATAGTAAATAACAAATATTAATCTGTATTGACAATAAATTGTCACACCTTTTAAAACAATTTTATCTAAAAATGTAAAATTCTAAACTGTTCATTGAAAAACACAGAAGTAAATTCAAGTTGTCTTTGTGATTAATGAAAAGTTTTATTATGAAAAACCTTTTAAAAGGAATGTTTTTTCCTTTGACTAACATGTTTTCAATTTATGTACATGCATGTTCTGTAATTTATGGCACACATTGTAATACAGTCAATCCAAAGCATAGTGTTTTGCACAATGGTCATCACTGGTGTAGGTTTAAAAATCAACATAAAAGATTTACAGAAAGGATTTATCAGTCTTTAGACATTATTGTTATTTCTGTTTCAAAAGATAAAAAAAAAGCATAACTGGTAGTAATTGTATATACTCACAATTGAAGCCAGGCAACTTAGTTACTGAATTTTAGATTCAAACTGTTTTAATTAATTGCAAATGCTTGATCATATAAAGCGAAATATTATATTATTCCAAATAATGTATTAACGCTGATATTTATTTCATGAAGAAAAACTAACTTTCAGTTTATCTAACAACAGTACAGCTCCAGCCCTTAGTTAAATCTACTTAATGTTTTATAGTAAAATGTTCTAGTTTAACCACTGGATCTACCATTTATATGTTCACATAACAGTGTCAAATCTAGTAAGTCTACAAATTTGTCAAAATTAGTCAAGTTTGCAAGTAGTTCTTGAAAGTAGACTGATTACTTTTTTACAGGTCAAATGATGCTTTTCTTTTACCAATAGATTTAATCAAGATTATTGTCACTACACACACATTGTTGGGAGTGTGTATGTTTCTTTAAACAACGTTTTTTATGGGCAAACACATTTCAAATTATCAATCTAAAATCTTACCGAATGTTTTCCACTCTGAATATAAAAACATTATCTGTACATTTCACTTGGAAAAGTGATGTTTAAAATGCTATTCATTAAACTTATTGCATGACTGGAGTTTTATTTTTACAAGCCAATAGCATTGACCTAATTCAAGCTTTTGATTTTGCACTCTGTAGCAATTTTCAACACAAAATGTAAACTTTCATCCATGTGCTAAAAATCTGTAATTTTGCCCCACTGTCAGATTTTGTATGTTACAAAGCATACATGTTTTTAAAACTGTCAGTTTTCAAAAGTTACTCAACGTTGTTCCCTTTCTTCTGGAGTTTTTAGGAACAATGATGTTTCATTTGGGGGAAAGGAAAAAAAAAGTGATGTTTTGAAATACATTGGTTACACCAATATGGTGTATAGCACAATATAGCACATTTCATACACAGTGGTAATTCAAAGTGTTTTAACACATTTCATCTGTTTTTATTATTTTTTAAAATCATTTTTATTATTTGTTTTTATTTTTCTTATACTTGTCTCTTTCATTCCTGTTTTTGTAAAACACTTTGAATTACCACTGTGTATAAAATGTGCTATATAAATAAAATTGCCCTGTCTTGCCTTTGTAGATTCATAGTTCTCGTGAAAAAATATTGAGAAGAATTAGACAACAAAAGATGATTGGCAGTAGAAATGGTTATTGTGACTTTTACTGTATGCATCGCAACAGATGCTATCAGAGTTGTGTAAAATTAGACTTTTAACACATTTGCATAAAAGTTTGCAAAGACATTTTGTGTTTAAAAACTGCAGCACTGGTTACTTGAATTAGGTCAAATAATTTGGTGAGATGCCAGTGGTCGTTTAGAATATTACATTTTTAGATAACATTGTTTTAAAAGGTGTGACAATTTATTGTCAATACAGATTAATATATATTTTAATTTAAACATTTTAATTTAATAGTCAGACAAAGATACATTAAATTGTTTGTCTGTCTTAAAATATGTATTAATGTAGTAATAATGTGAAAAACAACATAACCTATTAGTGAGCATATTCAGTAAATCGTCGTGAATTCAAGCAGACAAAGCCAGACCCAAGTTCGCTCAAACAAACACACACACACACAAACACACACACATGCATACAGTTGACTGCATGTGGATATATAGATATCAGCACACTTTCTAATCACCTAACAACATATAGTATTTAGTAGGAGACACCCACCACATACAATCAGATATACATATTCCATATCTGATATAAATCTATCTTTCACAAACAGTTGACGGGATGTTATCCAAAGTTTTCCTTATCATCACTCACACACTCACAAACACCCCAAGACAGACACAGTCAGACACACAGAGCAAACACACAGGAGAAACACAGAAAAGTATGAGGCTAAACATAAAGAAATGTTTATGGTAATAGTTTATTAATCACAATATGATATAATAAAATAAAGTAAAATATATTATAATATGGGGGCGACGCAGTGCCGCAGTGGGTAGCATGTTCGCCTCACAGCAAGAAGGTCGCTGGGTCGCTGGTTTGAGCCTTGGCTCAGTTGGCGTGTCTGTGTGGAGTTTGTATGTTCTCCCTGCATTTGCGTGGGTTTCCTCCAGGTACTCTGGTTTCCCCCACAGTCCAAAGACATGCGGTACAGGTGAATTGGGTAGGCTAAATTGTCCGTAGTGTATGAGTGTGTGTGTGTGTATGTGTGGATGTTTCCCAGAGATGGGTTGTGGCTGGAAGGGCATCCGCTGCGTAAAAACTTGCTGGATATGTTGGCGGTTCATTCAATTGGCGGACCCCAGATTAATAAAGGGACTAAGCCGACAAGAAAATGAATGAATGAATAATGTAATATGATATAACATAATTTAATATAATATAATGATATAATATACAATAATTTAATATAATAGTAAATAATATAATATAATCGAAATATAAAAATTATATTAATATAATTTAGATTTTATAATTATAATATTATAATTTACTTCAATAAATAAACATATAAAATAATTATAGTATAATATATTCATATATTCATATTATTATAATATAATTTAATTAGTTTGATAATATAATTTATTTAGTTTGATAAAAAATCTAATTACTGGAATTATAATTTAATTGGTTTGATAAGAATCTGATTACCGGAATTATTAATTTATATTAAACCGATAAGAATCTAAATACCGGAACTATAAAGTTTATATAAAAGGGGCGGGACTTAAACCAGAAGTCCCGCCTTAGGGGCTGGGCTATAATCCATCAAACTTTTTGACAGATGGTCCACCATAAGACTCTCTCTGGCGAATAATTCAGGGGGGCTAACAATTCTGACTTCAACTGTATATACAAATATTCTTTCAGTTTTGTATGTATTTCTTCGAAATGCACTTTCTGAATTATACTTAATATTGCACAAAAGAATACTTGACAAATACTGACACAAAAATCTTAGTATATTTGGCCTATACCTGCTCATTTGTACTCGAAAGTAAAAGTTTAGTTAAAGTGCACAGTTGTGGCCTTGTGATTCCAGAGTCAGAGCTATGATACAAAGGTTAGAGGTTGCTCCATAGATTTGAGTCCCATCACCGCCAGCAATTGTTGGCTGATTGTATTTGTGTGCAGTTGCATTAGTTAAATGTAATGCTTGTTACTAAAAGTGGGCCAACATAACTCCAAGAGGTATTCATGCAGTAAACTTCTAAATATAGTACATTGATGTTAAAAAGTGAAGTGTACTTAAAATATAATTCTACATTACACAAATATGCTTAAACAAATTGGTTCTCTGAATTGAATAGAATAAATTAGCCATAGTGTATGAGTGTGAATGCAAGAGTGTATAGGTGTTTCCCATTACTGGGTTGGAACTGGAAGGGCATCCGCTGTGCCGAAGTTGGCAGTTCATTCCACTGTGGCGACCCCTGATGAATAAAGGGACTATGCTGAAGGAAAATGAATGAAATGAAAAACTAACACTTTGGAGGTTTAAGACTTAAATGAAGTATTTTGTACTAGAAATCCCCTGTTTCTGTATGCATATTTTCCCACTATGCAATCCTTCATTAAATACTTAGTAAACAAATGCATCGAAACAAATTTACAATAAGTCTGATTCATCAAATCATGATCCCTGATGTCATGACCTCCATGATGAATTGCATTGCTGGTAAAGAAAAAAAAAGAAACATTAATCCTAATACAATTAAAGAAATGTTTCCTTGAGGGCTTCCTGGCATCTTAGTCAGAGATTATAGGTCACTAGGCTGTTAAACAATTTCAGCTATTGTCTAACTGAAGAGATTTATTGACCTTAAATAAAAGTAACATGATTTATGTACCACCAGTAAAATGTTTCATCACATTTCTTTGAATTTGTTGCTCATGAAAGCGTAAACCAGTTTGAGTTCTGTTGACATTATTAATGAAAACTAACATTTAATTTTATTATTAATTTTTATTGTTAATGTTTAATAAGTTTACCGGAGCTGATATTGAAAGCAAAGTTCAAGGTTATCATTATTATCTTCAACACAAAAACAAAAGTTACAAATCTAAAAATCCCTTATAGTTCAAACCCATAGGTCTTTGTTATTAATTTATTTTCCTTCAGCTTAGTCCCTTTATTCATCAATATGGTCACCACAGAGGAATGAACCACCAACTTACACATTTTCTTATACACATAAACATTTGTTTAACCACACACTTTACATGCATATTTACACATAACAGCTGCACATACAATGTTGTATATAGTAATATACCTGTACATACACTTGTCAATTTTTTATATTTGCATCCACTACTTACTTTTATTTTTTAAATATATTTATTATCTGTTTTTTTTGTCCTGTCTCTGTAAATATGTTTCACTGTGGAAGCTCTGTCACGAAAACAAATTCCTCGTATGTGTGAAAATACCTGGCAATAAAGCTCTTTCTGATTCTGA
This sequence comes from Danio rerio, assembly GCF_052040795.2. NCBI lineage: Eukaryota > Metazoa > Chordata > Actinopteri > Cypriniformes > Danionidae > Danio > Danio rerio. The sequence continues at coordinate 8,072,822 of NC_141030.1, read as the reverse complement.
TTTTTATCCATCATATGTTTTACACAGCAGATGCCCTTCCAGCTGCAACCCAATACCTGGAAACACCCATACACTCTCACATGCACACACATACACTACGGCAAATTTAGTTTATTCAATTCACCTGTACTGTATGTCTTTGGACTGTGGGGGAAACCGGAGCACCCGGAGGAAACCTACGTGAACATGGGTGGAACACACTAACTCCACACAAAAATGCCAACTGGTCCAGCCGGGACTCGAACCAGCGATCTTCTTGCTTTGAGGTGATAGTGCTAACCACTGAGGTACTATGTCGCCCCACTTCTATTAAAAAAAAAAAAAAAAAAAAAAATATATATATATATATATATATATATATATATATATATATATATATATATATATATATATATATATATATATGTGTGTGTGTATATATATATATATATATATATATATATATATATATATATATATATATATATATATATATATATACACACATATATATATATATATATATATATATATATATATATATATATATATATATATATATATATATGAAAAGAACAACAGCCAACAAGTGGGCATTATAAACCACTTTCAAAAGCCTTTAATTGTGTACTCTTAATGTTAAAGGTACAGATTTTTTTTTTCAGCAATGCCATAAAAGAACTTGAAAGAACCGTTTCCTTATATATTACACTTTGACCACTAAATATGTTGATCATTCTTATTTAAATAAATAAATAAATAGATAAAACTAGACTTGTAATGTATCTACAAAGACACTTACACCAATATGATTCTGAATCGTTTTATTTAAAGGTGAACATTGTGCAATCTTTCATTTTAATGGTATGATTTTTTTTGTGTGCATATGAATTCCTGTAATGTTGAGTCTGGATGAGTGAATGAATGTCAGATTGTCAACTTCAATAAATCAATAAAATAAGCAACACATATGGTAAATGAAAAGGAAAAAGGAAGTAAACCACCAGAAACTCCCCCAATGATGCTCAGCAGACTAAAGATGAGGGATGGTTTAAAAGAGCAGCCGCTGCATACATTCAGCACAACTTACTCTGAGCTTCAAGTCCAGAACCAGTGAGCCTGAGACACGCATGTTTTACTGGTAAAAAAAAATGCTATTTGAAACTTTTTATTATTTTTCACAATTTGATTGCATGTTTAAATGTTGTTATGGTTTATCTGTTTGGTGCTGATTACAAATGCAAATGCAAAAACATTTTAGTGGATTTACTGTAACATTTAACAGACATTTTTCTAGTATTAAAAATTGTGTTTAAATCCATCGTTTTTATCTTTTAAAATTTTATAACAATTTATAAAACCTTGTATAATATTTTCACACATTTAACACATTTTCTGCATAAGCAGTACATTTTATGTACTATTGTTACTATTCATAAACAATGCATGTTATGTGTTTACTCTATAAATGTCTCAATATGTGTTTTTAGAGATGAATCTTCCCACTTTTCTTTTTGTGGTGGGCTGCTGTTGTGCTCTTTCAGTGGGGGGTAAGTTTATGTTTTATGCCAACAAAACTATAACAGGTAATGCTTAACAATATAGAAGCAGAAGTCTGGTGCTCAAAACTTTTGTGTGACGGGTAATTGTGGGTCTTTTTTTTTAATTATTAATTTTATTTAATAATTTAATTAAAATTATTTTGTTCATCAAGGTGGAAAAAATGTAATTGTTAAATATTTATTAAATGTTTATTTATTATTGTAGTTTACTATTAATTAAATAATAATAATAATAATAATAATAAGTATGATAATAACAAGAATAATTAATATTAGAATGATTTCTAAAGGATCATGTGACAGAAGACTGGAGTAATGAACCTGAAAAATCCTCTCTTAAATCACTGGAATAAATTATTAAATTAAATTATAAACTACTTTTGAACAATTATTTTATGGTGCCATAACATTTCACAATTTTAGTATTTGTATTGTATTTTTTATTAAATAAATGCAGCCTTGGTGAGCAGAATAAGCTTATTTTAAACAGTTTAAAATCCCATTTAAAAAATTTTATGACCCCAAACTATTGACCGGCAGTGTTAATCTGTGCATTGCTGCATGATTCAATGTGAAAACCAAGAAAATCAAGTTAAACAAAACAGATATTAATTATTAATGCCATGTGTAAGTGTGAACTTTTTCTCGTATTAGACAAGACTTTGGAGTCATTAAAATGAGTAATTATTATCTTTGTCTTTTTAGCAGAAGAAGAAAGTCCTGGAAGACCTTTTATTCTTGATTCAATTGAGGAAGCAAAGAAAATAGTGGACGCTGCTTACAAGTATTCTCGAGATGAGTGAGTAAAGTTTGTAAGAATGGTGCTCAGTACTCCTGTGTCACCATTCCAGTCATTGATCTATCAGTTTTTTTAAATATATCTCCCAACCTTTAGGAGTTTAGCAAGGGTGCGCAAAGATGTCATTAAGCCTTCTGACAAGCTACGTCTGCTGAAACAGCCAGCTCGAAAGACACGGGAGGCCGTAAGAGCTGCAGACTACATGGCACAAACGCTGAGACTGATCAGTGAGAAAGCCCATCATGTACACAAGAGGTCCATCAATGCCACAAGTATGAAGACGAAATATTGTAAAACACTCAGGTCTTAGATCAGATCCATCACTGTGAAGTGGCATTCTGAATAATTTATTTGTTTCCTTCAGACCTGCTCACTCAAGACGAGCTTCAAACCATTACACGTATGACAGGCTGTGAAGCTCAAACCCGGCCACCATCTTGTAGGACCACACCCCTCATAAACAAGTATCGAACTGCCAGCGGTGTCTGCAACAATCGGTCAGTCTTCTGGATGAAATTCATATTGAGAGTAGTTTATACTGACAGTTGTTTATTGACAGCGTAATTTATTATTTCCAGGAAGAACCCACTTCTTGGTGCATCCAACACTCCATTTGCCCGCTGGTTGCCTGCTCAATATGAGGACGCCGTTTCTCAGCCAAAAGGATGGGATCCCAACAAGTTGTACAATGGTGCAGCGCTGCCCATGGTATGATTATAATGAATAGCTTACTGAAGTCTACTTGACAATCAAGTAGGTCACCTATTTATTCTGTCTTCCTCATTGATTTCAGGTTAGACTGGTTTCCAATCGCATTCTAGCCACTGCAGATGCTGACATAGAGAGTGACCATGACTTTACCTTCATGCTCACCATCTTTGGGCAATGGGTTGACCACGATCTGACTTTTACACCTTTCTCACCAAGTATTAGGTCCTTTAGTAATGGCATTGACTGTGAAAACAGTTGTGAGCGCTCTGAACCCTGCTTCCCAATTTCGGTCAGTCAAAGACTGCTCATCTTATTGCATTGTACAACCCTTGTAGCTGTAAAACAGTTTTTCATGCTATGTTTAATCTCTTAACACAGGCCCCTCCAGGAGATCAGCGTCTGCGCCCTAACACCTGTCTCCCTGTCTTCCGGTCAGCACCGACTTGTGGTTCTGGGCACACTGCCTACATGTTTGGTGAAGTCCCAAATGTTCGGGAACAGATCAATACTCTAACAGCTTACCTAGATGCTGGACAAGTTTACGGTTCAGAGGATGGACTAGCAAAGGAACTGCGGGACCTTACTAATGATGGTGGTCTTTTACGTGTCAATAATCGTTTTAAAGACAATGGACGAGAGCTCCTGCCCTTTACTAGTGTTAACACCAACTTGTGCGCCACTCGTCAGAAAATCCTCAACGACAGCACTCTGACAGAGGTTCCTTGCTTCATTGCGGGTATGTTAAAGTTTTGTTATCCTTTAAATCTTATTTCTTCATATGCAGTTATCAGGCATATTTCTGGTCACCATTGGTAAATCTAGTTAAAGTGAAGTTTATTCATAAACTAATATCGAGAGGAGCACGTGATTATGATTGAACACGGCTGGTTCTGCATTAGCATGCATGATCCACCAATCAGGTCATTCCTAACCCACTATAAAGAGCCAGGGTTTTTTCACTACAGTCATCTTCGATTTGAAGAATCCCCCCTTCCCTCCCTACCTTTTCACCTTTCCCTCCATAGGGCAGCACGGTGGCCCAGAGACTAGCACTGTCGCCTCACAGCAAGAACGTCACCGGTTCTAGTCCTTCAACAGGCCGGTGGTCGTTTCTGTGTGTAGTTTGCATGTTCTACCCGTGCTTGCGTGGGTTTTCCCCGGGTCCTCCGGTTTCCTCCCACATTCCAAAAACATGCACAACAAGTAAATTGATAAATCTAAATTTGCAATATAGGTAATCTTATATTATCTTATCTTATATTATATTATTATATATAATCTTATATCAGCATATCTTGTAATAGCATTCAATTTTTAGTTATCAGCTCTTATCAAGGGGGAGTTGTCGAGATCTACCTGAGCTCGAGGCTCCCCTCTCTTCCTCCAAACGGGAGGGAGCCCAGGGCTCAAGAACCTTCGAGCTCAGGGCTCTCTCCCGGGACAGAATGCCAAACTTGCTTATAATCAATCATCAGCTAAGTGTGAACTCATGAAATGTAAGCTATATACATACACAATTTAAGTTTGACAAATGCTAATGAACTCTCAATGTGGGTAGGTGATGCTCGTGTCGATGAGAATCCTGCTCTGAACTCCTTACACACACTTTTTGTAAGGGAGCACAATAGATTGGCTCGTGCCCTTCATGTGCTCAACCCTACATGGAGTAGTGAAACTCTTTATCAAGAAGCAAGAAAAATTGTTGGTGCATTCAACCAGGTAAAGGCCCTCAATGAAAAGCACACCAACATAAGGAGTTATGTGTGAAATGCATCATATGTGGATGATCAATTTCTCCTTTCTCTTTTAGATCTTGGTGATCAAGGAATACTTGCCACTAATTGTAGGCCCTGATGCTTACAATAGACACCTTGGACCATATCCAGGTTACAATGAGAATGTGGACCCTACCATTGCGAACGTCTTTGCCACTGCTGCTTTCCGTTTTGCCCACTTGACTATCCAGCCCTTCATTTTTCGTCTTGATGAAAACTACAAGAACCATCCTCAGTTTCCCAGTGTCCCCCTCTATGAGGCTTTCTTCTCTCCATGGAGGGTGATCTTTGAAGGTGAGTTTGTGAGACTTGTTGCAGCATACCCACTGGGTACTAAATTTGCCACAAGTGTCTCCATTCAATCTAATGTTTTTTCTTGGCTAGGGGGAATTGATCCTGTGCTCCGTGGATTGATTGGTCGTCCGGCAAAACTGAACACCCAGGACCACATGTTGGTGAATGCTCTCAGAGAGAGGCTGTTTGCCTTCACATCCCACATAGCTTTGGATCTGGCTTCCCTCAACATGCAAAGAGGGCGTGACCATGCTATACCAGGCAAGTTTATCTCTGCTTCATGTTGCATCATCTTTTTAAGTGTATTTTGGTTTTAAGTCTGAATGGATATCCATTCGTTGTTCCTCTTATAGGTTATAATGCATGGCGTCGGTTCTGTGGATTGTCTGCTCCTCAGAATGAGCAAGAATTGGCTGTGGTGATGAACAACACTAAACTAGCCCGCAAGTTAATTGAGCTTTATGGCACCCCTGAGAACATTGATGTTTGGTTAGGAGGTGTTGCTGAGCCTTTTGCTCCTGGTGGTCGTGTCGGTTCTCTTTTTGCCTGCCTGATTTCAAGACAGTTCCAGAAAATCCGAGATGGCGATAGGTAACAATCTTTCAGTGTTTAGTAGGGGTGTTTAATTTTTCTCCTAGAGGTCCATTATCTTCTTTCCAACCTAATCTATTTATCAAAGTCTTTAGGAAAGTTCATCAGATGTGCTGGGTCATTCATAATTTTTTTTTTTTTTCGGCTTACTCTCTTTATTAATCAGAGGTCGCCACAGTGCCAACTTATTTAGCATATGTTTTACACAGCGAATGCCCTTCCAGCTGCAACCCATCACTGGGAAACCCCCATACATTCTCATTCACACACACATACACTACGGCCAATTTAGCTTATAGCACATGTCTTTGGACTTGTGGGAGAAACCGGGAAAGCGGTGGAAACTCACCTGAACAAAGGGAAAACATGCAAACTACACAGAGAAATGCCAACTGACCCAGCCGAGGCTCGAACTAGTGCTACGAGGCTTCTTGCTACTCACTGCTCCGCCGCACCGCCTGTGCTGGGTCATGTTAAGAGTTAAACTCTGCAAGACACTGCAGTAGGAAGTCAGGACACCCTAATTAAGTTTGTGAAAAATATTTAGTTGTCTTGGAGAGGTGTTAATGCCAAGTCTTGCTTTGTGTTTAGGTTGTGGTTTGAGAGCAATGGAGTGTTCACCACCAAACAGAAAACAGCTCTGGCTTCTGTGTCAATGGCCCGCATAATCTGCGACAACACCGGAATCCTTAAAGTTCCCAGAGATCCTTTTCGCTTCCGGAGTCCTGCCAGTTTTGTTAACTGTGGGAATATCCCAGCTTTTGATCTCGAGCCTTGGAAAGAGACTGGTGAGACATCATACAGTACCTTTTAACTGCTGCATGCTTATACATAAATCTTCTGGGGATGCTTAAACGTAAACCTTCTGCTTGTACATAAATCTCAGCCTAAACTTCCTGATTGCTTTATATGTGCTTGTAGAGTACCTAATTTTGGTGGTAAAGGCACATATAAAGTATTGCATATATCATGGTACGGTGACCATGGTTTAGTTCACCTGTGATTTGGTGTTTGACCTTCCAGGTGACGGTGGCATCAACATTTCAGACATTGGAAATGAGGTTAGATGAGTGTTTATTCTCTCCCAATCCAAAAGAGAATTTTTTTTTAATTAATTCACTACAAATCTGGACAAACTTAGAAGCTTCTTTGCTGTACAATGGTTTGGTGCAGTGATATATGTTAATGAATCTGGATGTAACAACTGTCAAGCTGTATTTTATGACTGCACCAAACTATTGCAAGCTGTTAACCTTTTTCCTAGCCTTTCATTGGTTTAAGGGGATTTGCTTCAAATTGAAAACAAATGCTTTGTTGTTGTTTAATGAAAATTCTTAGGCTTGTAATATTAACACTTTACATCTATTTATTGCTACACAGATAGAGATTCCATCCCAGGACCTCCCGGACCCAGGGGACCTCCAGGAGAACGTGGTAAGGCATTGAAATGTCAAAAAAGTCCTCTAAATATTTTATCAACACACACACAAAAAAAACAAAACTAATGAATAGGTAATAAATACCACAATATTCATTATAATTTTCTCCAATCTCTATTTTGTTTCAGGTCCACAGGGTGTAGCAGGGCCACCAGGACCTCCAGGAATTCCAGGACCTCCCATTAATACAACAGGACAACAGTCTGCCTTCTTTGCCTCAGTCAACTCCATCCTTCCTGCCACTGCTAAAGTTGTGGTGTTCGGTCAGGTCCTTTACAATGGACAAAACCATTATAACCAAACCTCAGGGATGTTCTTGTGCCAGATACCTGGTGTATATGAATTCGAGTTTTCATGCATAGGGACTCGTAGTTTGGGCTTTGTGACCTTAAAGAAAAATAATAGGGTAGAGCTTACTCCTGAAACAGTTGCTCTTAATACAAGGTCATTAGCTGAAGGGAAGGCAGTCCTGAGCCTACAGAGAGGAGACCGTGTGTATGTGGAGGTTTCTCGAAGTGCTAATGGTATAGGCTTTTCAAGCTATTTCTCTGGTCACATTCTTTTTCCCGTTTGAGGCTATTACTTATAATGCATTACTATTTCCCTTTTTTTTTTGTTCATTTTAAATGCATTCTGCTTCTTTCTATTTGTCTTTAAACATGTTTCTTCTTACTGTAATGTCTTAGGCTCTGTTGTTGTTGTTGTTGTTGTTTTATTAATAATTAGCTTTGCAAAATTAGTAGTATGGTTAGAGAATGCCTTATGTTTTAATTCAGAATTTTTTACAGGTAAATAAGTGATAAAATTTCAGAACCAAGATTTAACTGCTAATGCATCGACATTTCTTTTATGAAGTTTTTTTTTTATTTGTTGTTTTTGGTTTTGTTGTCAGATTGCAACAAAATTTTCGGTAGTCCATGCTGTGACAGTTATTTTTGTGTATGCTTTTAGCAAAGTAAAAAAACTAATAAATAAAGTTTTTTGTCAATATTATTGGGCTGGTTCTGCTTTACATAATGTCTGTGAATACACAACCAAAAGAAAAAATAATTTAAATATCAACCATTTAAAAAAAAATCTAAATTATGCGATGCACTTTTGTTTTGGGAACTTAATAACTAAAACTAATCATTCTACTTAATGTGATTGCATGACAAATAATCCCTTTCCATAGTAAAAAAAAAGAAATAAGAGTTATGTTTTTAACTTTGAGCTATTTTTTTTTGTCGAGCAAATAAGGTATTTTAACACGGCATTAATATCATAAGGGCTGTATATCTTTAAATTTAATACAGTACAGTAATAGTTAAAAGACACGTTTCAAATTTGTTGCGTTGTTTGTGATATTCTAAAAGTAATTTGTTAATTCCAATAATTTTCTTTTAATATTCGACTGATGAATTGTGAAAATTATAATGATAACCTCACTGTACCCTGTTTTTCAAAACCATATTTTTGTAAAAGAAAATATATATAAAATAAATAAATAAATAAAAACTATTGGTTATACTTATATGTTAATACCATAAATGTAACATTAAACATTGGGCAAAACATTAAGAAACTTATAGGAAAAAGATAACAAATTGTCTCATTCATTTTCTTTTCAGCTTAGTTCCTTTATTAATCTGGGGTCGCCACAGCAGAATGAACCAACAACTAATCCAGCATGTTTTACGCAGCAGATGTCTGGGAAACATCTATACACACTAATTCACACATATGCATTACGGACAATTTAGCATACCCAATTCACCTGTACCCTATGTCTTTGCATCAACCCAAGCAAACACAGGGCGAACATGCAAGCTCCACACAGAAACGCCAACTGACCCAGCCAAGGCTTGAACCAGTGATTTTCTTGCTGTGAGGCTAATGTGCTACCCACTGCACCACCGTGCAGCCCTACAAACTGAATCATAAAATTATAAATCATATGTAATTTGTATTTATTCTTATTCAGTTACCTATTAACTGTTACTCTCCACTCTTGGGGATTCCTTAGCAGGCAATTTGCTAATAATCTTCGACTGTGTGATGCAAATGCTTCAGGGAAGCATTTCTTCATAAACTTTAACTGTGCAGCACCAAAGAAAACAGGCTTTCTTACAACATCAACTGAAAAGGATTATATGGTGAGGATAAAACCACAAAACCACATTAGCCACAAGCTGTTGTAACTTCTAATGTTAAGACACTGGGCACTAGATGCAAAAAACTGCTTTATTTTCTCCCAATTGTGTTTTTTCCATACTAATTCATCATTCGTACTCTTTGTGAGAATAAAAAAAGGTATCGAGGGGCCATACTAATTAAATAAAGTGTATGTTTACATGACAATTACATACTAAATGTACCAAGCTTTTAAAAAAGTTTCACAGATGAAATCTTTTATTTTGTCAGACGCACAAAAATGACTAAACATGCTGTACTATGCGTGCCAGGCTATAGCTGTCGATGTCACTCGCCATCATAAGCAGCACAAACACAGCATTGTAGCCTTTGTTGTTTTGGCTGTGCTTTTCTTGTAGACTATACAATGTGAAATCATGTCTTTGTGCATTTAATCATTTTGCAGATTTATTTGAAGCAACAATAGAAGCAGTAGTGTCTCAGAACTACTAAATATAATATAAAGTAAGTCGTTATATACATTATTATATTACGTTATCTTACATTTATATAGAAACAAAGTAGAATAGAAATGGAGGAAGAATTGGAAGTGATTGTTTTAAAGCAGGGGTGCCCAAACTTTTTTCTTATGAAGGGCCAAAGGCCAAATGTGATTGAGGGCTATGGACCGAAAGTAAATATACCAAAGTGTATTACTTTCACGTTTCCTTGGGTAATATCATAATATTTAAAAAATATCTAGAAAACATTTTTTAAAATTATCTAATGCAGTATATTTACATTTTCAACTTTTAAAATGATCTTAAAAATACAAACAATCCCATTAATAACACAACAGAGTTCAATGCTGAATACACTCAGCTGGACCTGCACCCTGCCTTGATTTGCCCGCTAATGATGTGCAACACAAATATTTCTATTACAATCTAAGAAAATAGAGTTATGAGCCTTTATGACCCTTTAAATACGAACTAGTGAAAAAAATAAGCCAGTGCCAGAAGATTCTTGCCTTAGCTTAAGGCTACGTCAAGATAATGTTTTGTATTGCATTAATAAGGTTGAGATAATAAAGTCCACGTAAAATCTAAATTTACAATGTTTATTTTGCTGACACAGACTGTTCTCATTTGAAGCTTAACAATAACATAACAAAAATTCAAAATTTGACCATTTGCTTCCCACATAGCAAAATTTCTCTGGCCCAGCTCTGGCCCACACAATCAGGTTTTGCTTGGCCCACATGCCCCAGTGAATTACGGTACATGACTGGACCAAATCTGGCTTCTAGACAAGGGCCAAACACAGACCATATCTGGGCCAAGTCTCTGCCAAGTTAATAACTCATAACTGGGCCTGAACTGGGCCAGTAAGGTTGGTGTGTCACGATTGCAATGAAATTGATAAACCCATGAAGCATTGCGCTTTAGGCACACTATGGGCCTTGTTTTTTCTCAGTGACCTGATTGGTAGAATTGATTTATTTAATCAAAAATTGTTTTAATGTATTTTAAATGTGGGTCAAGACTGGCCAAACTCACATGGCCCACAATCAATTTTTTAAATCTGGGCCAAATACTACGTTTTACATCTGGCCCAAATCTTGTGTGCCGCATTATAGACGGTGCCACCTCTGCCAAACCCAGGCCATGGTTGGCCCACATGCTGTATGCCAGTGCCGGATGAATGCCTGCTGTCCCAGCTTAATGCCAAATCTCGGCCAGAATTCTTTGCTACTAGGGTTTGGCTCTGAAATGTCAGTCCTTCTCTGATGACATCAGTTTAACAGCTTATGATAAAAGATGAAAGGAGGAGCTCAAAAATAAACCCACACACTCCCTACTCAATATTCAGTTTCAGCTGTAAATATATTCTGAAAAAAAAGGTCTGCAGCAACTTCTGGTTCACACAGACTTATAGTTTTTTTGTTGTTGTTGTTGTTGTTTTAAATCTGCCTCAATGTCAGATCTTCTTATTTTGGAGTATTTTTTAACAGTATAGATTACAGGTGGGGCTGCACAGTGGCTCAGTGGTTAGCAGTAGTTTAAGCCCCAGCTGCGCCTTTTGGCGTTTCTGTGTGGAGTTTGCATGTTGTGCCCGTGTTGGTGTTGGTATCCTCTAGGAGCTCTGGTTTCTTCCACAGTCCAAAGACATGCGGTACAGGTGAATTGGGAAAGCTAAATTGGCCGTAGTGTATGAATAGAGTGTATGGATGTTTCCCATTACTGGATTGCAGCTGGAAAAGCATTCGCTGTGTAAAACATGCTGGTTTATTCTGCTGTGGTGACCCCTGATGAATAAAGGGACTAAACCAAAGAAAAATGAATGAATAAATAGATTACAGGCACTGACTTGGACATCGTTGACATGTAAAGCATTTCAGGAAGACTCAACAGAAAATCTTATTGGTAGTGGTGGATGCCTTAGAGCACTTCTTTTCTCAACATCAAAATTTTTGGTAAAATGTGAGATTTGTCATTTCAGTTATATGTTTATTACAGCTGAAGGATTCGGATTTCTGCTTTCCAATCCGTCTCATCATGGACCAACGTTTATCCTTTTCATCATCCTGTTTCTCAGTATTTAACTGTGAATTGATTTTAATTAATGAATAAGTTAACACATTGCTTAATATAAGAATGTTCAGTGCATTTGCCTGTCTCTTTATATCTCTTTTCAGGAGCCAGCAAACTAGGTCAGAGGTCATGGAGACCTTGAGTGGAACTGAGGGCTGAGGACTGGAAGCAACTTTTTCTATTGTTATTTCTAGGAGTTAATACTGTCTAAAATGTCTAAAGTGATTTTGCTATATTTTTACGGTTAAATCTTTTAAAGTGATTCTACTTTTTATTCAAGATAGACTTTGTGTAGTAAGAATATTACTGCCTGAATGTAGATTATACCAGTTATTAACCAGTTTCGATAAAGACGGCTGACAGTACACTCAGCCTTGGATAAGAAACAGATTATACTTTATGTGAGTGTGTTCTATTTGATTGTTGATCCGTTTCACAGGTCTGGAGTCAGCTCTAATCAGTCTAAAGGGTGTCTGACGTTTATGTTTAGATATTGTTCAGAATTGTACGCACGAACCCCACGTGGAAATGTTCCTAGTCTATCTGTGTTTAAACCAATCGGGTTAGAACACCTATATGTATGACGCAGTTAATGACGTTATGTGAGAGTATAATTGTTATTGATTGGTGATTGTAAGCAGAGCGGCCTAGGAACTCATTGAGAGTGTTGAAGCTGGCTTCTGCGAATGAAACTGCAAACTATCTTCAGTAAACTTAATTTATTTTTTTAAAATCTCTGACTTCGGCTCTTCTTCATCTACCAGACTGGTCATTCTTTGGGTTAAACTGTAAACTATCCCTACACAGCATAAATAATGTTGGCTAACAAACATTTTCCCAAACATTAGTAATGAAAAAACTTCATTAGTTTACAAAAAGACAAAGATGTTATTTATTTTTATAAACTATACTATTTAAACCATTTTGTTTCCAACAACAAATCTGTATTTTCATGCCCCTCGAACACTAATGTTGTATAAACACATGTTGACTTTAAAGAGACATTCATGTTATAGCAAACTGCTAAAATAAATAAACTCTTAATAAAGCAAAAATAATCTAAAAAAAAAAAGTTATATTAATAACGTCCCTTAAATAAATGTATATAATTGAAAAGAAACAAGCATTAATCAAAGGAAACTTCAAATTTACCCTGGTACACTAACCATAATTTATAATTCACTATGGTATAGTTCAACTGGTTTTGCAAGGTTTTTTAATACATCTGAAAGCATGAGACCATGGACTTTCTGGTTGATGTCTGCTCCAAGATGGAGTCACACATTTCCTTTTTTTTATGTCTTCATGATTATTAATAAGGTTGAATTAAGAGCCTAGATTATATTATGACCTTAGTGTCATCCCTCTTCAGAATAAAACTGAAATAATATGTGTGTTATTGCTTTTTCTGTATGTCAAATGATTTGTTTCCCAGGATCTACCAAGCCAGGTCAGAGGTCATAGAATTGTTTTAAGTGGAACTGGACTTTTGATGGATTGAAAACAACTGTTTCCTGAGTCATTTGCTATTTTATGTGTTAATTCATTCAAAGTAAATTCATTTGTATGCAAGATATACTTTCTTTGCTTTAGCAATCAGTTTGGATGTTGATTGTACCAGTTTTGATAAGACGGCTGAGTACAAGAAACAGCCTTGAGTATAAAACTGATTGTACTTTGTGTGTGTGTGTGTGTTTGTGGATATTTCACATGTCTGGGGTCAGCTCTGAATAGCCTAGTGCAGAGGTTTTTCCATGCATACATGCATTAACCCACTTTAAAAAGTTATTTTATCAAAGATTTGTAGTTTTATGATGTTTTATGATGTTAAGTTTTATGATGATTAGTCTGTATATTCTAAAAGAAGTTCAAATTAGATCATTGTAAATTTGACTGAATAGTTACCTTTAAGAATTATTTTTAATGTGTTGATATGACATTTTTTTCTATCAGACAGTATCTTTTCTATTCTCCACTGTAAAAATTAATATATTATTATTATATTTTATAGGGGATTATTTCATTGTTTTATGATTATTGATAAGTTAATATAAATAGCAGTGCTAACTAATTTAATTTGTAAATTCGACTTAATAATATATATATATTTTTAAATCTGTTTTGTGTTAATGTGGCATGTTTCTGTCTGATATTACATGTTGCATGCATACTGCTGCTATAACAGTTATTTTTTGAAGAATTTGACATGTGGCCCTTCACTTGGTTTGCAAAACTTGATGTGGCCCTCGGGTTTGCCCACCACTGGACTAGTGGCTGTTTGACTTTTGTATGTGACACCTAATTCTTGAAATCTATTTTTCAGAATATTACGCACGCATATATGTGGAAAGTCTATGTGTTTAATCAGGTTAAAACACCTATATGTATGACAGTTACTAATGAACTTTCTTTATTTCAATCTTCTTCCTAAGACAAACGGGTCATTTATCGGTTAAAACTGTTGGTTCCCCAACATACAAAAATTACTAAAGTAATAACATACGAATCAAATCATAGTATTTTTGGTTAATGACAATAGCAAACAAGCAAAGTGTCTAATATTCTGCTAAACAGCTTAAGCAACTCATCCGCTTTAAAAGTATAATACATTTTAAAAATAACTTGTTTATTTTATGTTGGTTTATATTACACTGATTAATTTAGGCTTAGAGTATTTTTAGCAATACAAACTTAGCTTGGCACCATGGCTTGACACTATATATTCCGGCCCTTAGGGGGGCAGCATAGCAAGTCCGAAGATGAGTGTGTTGTAGCGAAGTAAGAAGTCTGCAAAACACATACGGAAATGGAAACGAACGGAGCTAAAATGACCTGCGCGAGTGGTGAATTGTTTCAAATATTGAAAGTTTCGATAAAAAGGAGGAGGAAGAGAAGGAAGAACGGAGCGAAGCCCGTGGCACCGAAGCCCGTGCCACCGAAGCCCGTGGTGGATCCCGTAACTCGCGCCGGCCTCGTGTTTCCCGTCCGACAGTTTCAGCACACATTCCCGCAGAGGCTGGACGAGGAAGCCGCGGTGTTTTTCACCGGAGTGATGGAGTTTCTCGTGGCTGAGATCTTAGCTTTGGCAGGAGAAGATGCTGCACTCCAGCAGTCAAATAAGATCACGATACATCACATTCCTGGACTTCAGGACAGAAAAAAATATGCAAAGTTGGCGAGAATAACGTTACCGTTACCCAAATTTACAACTAAAGTTAACGTTATCAAAAAAAGACTTCCGAGAAAACCGAGAGTGGGACCTCCAAGAAGTTATTTAAGACTCCTGACTGAGTGATGCACGGATATTTACTAAATCTTCAGCGCTGTACTTTTTTTCTAAGGACACTGTACGGTGCACTTACGGTGTGTCGTCACCTTTTGCTTGTCATAGTTCGTCTCAATGCACTGCTTTAACTATCATTTGTGCTTGTTTAGAGGCTTTGCCATTCATAGGGTTTTACGCAGTCACATTTGTTGGAAATAAACGTTGTAAGTGACATTGGCATCGTTTAAAAATGCATCTGCACACTCTCACACACGAATTGCTCAAAATCTACTTTTTTTGGCTACGTTTTTTGCCATTAACTACACCTGGTCCATATGCAACATTAAAATACATTTACCTGGTTTATCATTTGATATTTATCGTTATTAATGTGTATTTGTTGACCAATGTATCAATTTTATATCTAAGACTTTTTCTAAGACTGTTAAAATAGGCCTAATATTCTTCAAGACCGACCTTGCTTTAGAGTATTTTATTTTTGTAACGATTTCAAATATCATCCTGCCTTATCACCGTTTTATACAATTAAAAAATATAATCTGTTCACATACTAGGCCTATATAATCTGAGATTTCAAACAATTCTATCCAAATGCTGTATCATCTCTAAAATAGATAAGCTACAGTAGGCTAAACTGATTATTATCTGAATTTCAGATCACAAAAGTTAATAAACTACTAAAAATAAAGTTTCAAGCCAGGTGTTTTACAGTAATGCCACAGAAAAAATTATTAGTTCCCAGCAAACCTTTCAGAAAACAGTTTTAAAAAGAGCTGGTTTGTTAGTGTGTAGAATAACTTTATAATTACTTCTGTTTTTAAGAAAATCAAGCCCTCTTTGTGAAGTCGAAAGGTTTATGCTACCATCATTGCAAACCTGAAATACTATAACTACAGAAATCTACCAACAGGTGGCGTTAGAACTGCATTCTACCTTTCAAAGTGGCTGTGACTTCAGAATAGCATATAAACACATGACTTGCAGCATGTGTAGCCTACTGTGAAAAGTAAACAGTTGAATAAGCAATAAAATTGTTTTTTGTTTAATGAGATATAAATAAATCTGCTATTTTAAGCATCTCCTACATTCATTTTTTGACTGCATGCCTTTAAAACGTTATTAATTAAAACTGATAAGAAAAATAACTGGAAGATATTTGCAGACTAATGATTATGAATCATTAGACATTTATTATTAATATTTCCT
Source organism: Danio rerio (assembly GCF_052040795.2). Lineage (NCBI taxonomy): Eukaryota > Metazoa > Chordata > Actinopteri > Cypriniformes > Danionidae > Danio > Danio rerio. The sequence goes on along the minus strand of NC_141030.1, from coordinate 8,056,474 downwards.
TGCCCATATAAAAAGACACTGGGTCTGTATGTGCTAATTTTCAGATTTATCACTCTTTTAATAGTTCCTTTTATGTAATATTTGAATTTACAACTCTGCTTTGGTAAATTGACTTGAGAGTCGTATTGCTTATAAAACATGGGCCTAATTGTTCTTTCACGATATGAAATCGTCCCCATTGTCCATATTTGTATTTTTAGCCACTCAGACTAAACTCTCTTTTCTGCTGCTGCTTTCAATCAGACAGCCTTCAAAATCACTCTATTAAGAGAGAGAAAATGATGAAAACAAGGGCAGACTACAAAACCACTGATGTTCAGAAGAATGTCTGTGGAAATCGAGTGTTTAGCCAAGAAGTCTGGCTTAACCTTGAATTCTTCTTTTGTCACCACCAATGATAACATTGTGGTTTACTCTTAGCCTCCACTGCTTGGGATTTATAAAGTGGGAATTTAAAAATGACCCAGAGGGAATGACAGAAATGTTTAGAATGGAGAAGGGAAGACGTTACTACTACGTGTTCTGCGAAAGGAGAGAGAGAAAGAGAGAGAGAGATGATCCACCCCTTGTTCACTTTCAATGAATTCTCTCCCGATCCAGCCTACGCACGTGCAGAGTGCCACGTAGGCCAGTGTGGACAATACCAGTTACGGCTTCGCTCCTTTGCTCTCTGAGTAATGGAAACCTGCTGGTTTTGCATGGGGGAATCATCTGAAACAAGCTGTGCCAGAATACTATAGTTTATTTCTACATGTTCTATAGATGTGTTGTGTAAGAGAATTTACAATTTTGCTTTAAAACCTATTAAAACTAGAAAATTGAAAGAAAAAAGCTTGCCTCAGTTTATTGACTTTAGTAAGTCTGCTTTCCAAATACAGAATGTTCCCAAAACCTATTTTGTTTATCCTGTTTGGTACTGAACATTTGCTAAAACAACATTGTGATTATACTAGAAGATTTTCCTTCTCCTCTAATATAAGTGAAAGGGTGTCTTTAGTGACCCAGGACATTCTTACCCTCCCTCTCATTATAAGTTTTTTTTTTTACTATAAAGAGTGATCTATGAACTATATTATTAAAAAAAAAGGTTGAACAAGTAACATCTAGGAACCCAAGTTATGGAATGATAGAAGTGTAATAATATTCAATAGTTATCTAAATAATGAATCTGATGAATGTCTGAATATATAGTTATCGGCTCAAACTGAACTCTTCCAACTAAATAAAGGTAACAAAATAGGCTTTGGTTTATTATTTAGTACCTGCTAGTAAAATATCAAAGTTTAAATATTAAATTTATTCATTTTCCTTTGGCTTAGTCCCTTTATTAAGCAGAATGAACCGCCAACTTATCCAGCATATGTTTTAGACAGCGGATGCCCTTCTAGCTGCAACCCAATACTGGGAAACATTTACAGATATACACTACAGCCAATTTAGTTTATTCAATTCACCAATAGTGAATGTCTTTGGACTGTGGAGGAAACTGGAGCACCCACACGAACACGGTGAGAACTTGCAAACTCCACACAGTAATAGCTGGGATTCGAACCAGCGACCTTCTTGCTGTGAAGCGACAGTCTTAACCACTGAGCCACCGTTGAAGTATTAAATATGAAATAAAAATGATAAAATTTTATGCTACTGTAGCAAAGAAAAATGTGTTTGTGTAAAATATAATAATAATTCCTTACATTTATATTGTGCTTTTCTAGACACTCAAAGCGCTTTACACATTGTTGGGGGAATCTCCTCAACCACAACCAGTTTGCAGCATCCACCTGGATGACGCGGCAGCAGCCTCATTACACCAGACCGCACACCAGTTGATTGGTGAAGAGGATACAGAGGGATGAAGCCAATTATATGGTATGGAGTATATGGTTAGGAGGCCATGATAGACAGAGGCTAGTGGGCAGATTTGGCCAGGATGCTAGGGTTAATCCCCTATTTTTAGCTTCAGTTGTTGACCATATAAGAGTTGCAGAGAACTGCCGGCTAATATATATTAGTCCAGTCACCACCAACCAGACGCCTCCTTATAAACATTCAATGATTCTGGGTGGGGCTGCACAATATTGGAAAAAATTTACATTGCGATATTTTTTTCTCTGCGATATTTATTGCAATATAAATACAATTTCAACAGATGACTTGAACAGTTTTGTTTGTAAAGTTATTACTTTAGATTGATTGGGATGATTTTGTAGGGTAGTGAAACATAAATAACTTTATGTAGTTTATTACAAAGATATAATACACAAACTACAGTCATAAACACAATGGATCAAATATTAAAGGACACCTATCATGAAAAACATCTTTATGGAGCTGTTTGGACAGAACTGTGTGTAGGTATAGTCAGGGCCGGAGTGGGACTCCTTTTCAGCCCTGAAGTTTTAAGCCTCAGAACGGCCCACCTCAGTTCATGTCTGACTATATTAAAATAAGGTCATTTCTGAATCAGTTTCTAATGACACTATCACGTTTTTTTTTTTTTTTGAGAAAACAGCTGCTTTAGAACTTCAAATGTTCAACAACCCTAACAGTCTTATATATCTTAACAATAAAAATGAAAAAAAATAAATTACTCAGACGAGGATCTAACCCGGGTCTGCAGCGTCGTAAACTAATGTGCTATCCACTGAACCACAACTGCTGTTCATAGTGTTATGACTCAAAAGGCTGTGGTCAAGTAAATAAATAAATAAATTTAAAAAGTGTGACTGCTGAGAGCAACAGATTCTGGAGCTAGGGACACCAGCCCTCGCGGCCAAAAAAACGGACCGGCCCACCGGGAATTCTCCCGGTCCTCCCGATTAGCCGATCCGGGCCTGGGTATAGTGTGTCTACAGTCATATTGGAGTGATAGAAACATAATAAGTCTCTTTTTTAAAAATTTCCTGGCATTAAAATAGGATTCAAATCCCTCCCATTTTGAGACCCACCACAACTTGACGTAAAAGTGTGGTTTCCCCACCCACCGAATTGATTGACCACTGCATTTTACCCAACACAATCTCACGGCAATTCGTAACTTTTTGATTTAGTGGCTAATTCGTACATTTTAGTACGATTTGCTCATCCCCCAATGACAGTTGGGTTTAAGGGTGGGGTTAGGTGCCTCCTTTTTAAAATTGTACAATTTCGTACGACTGAACTCGTATGAATTTGTACGAATTAGCCACTAAATTGGCAAATCGTAAAATACTTACGTTTCCTCGTGAGATCAGGCTGGTTTTACCATGTCTCTGTAGTAGTGTGCATAATCATATCAAAAAGACAGGAGGTGCACAAATCAACTGAGTTTATCTTAGAGCAGTATTAACAATTATTCAGTATTATACCGTGATAATGCAATATTTTTATCAAAGGTTATTAAACTGTCAGAATCTTATACCATCCCATGCCTACTGTACGGCACAGCCTTTTCCTCTCAATATGCAATACACAATTTCTTATCAACATTGTGCAATTCTGAGTGTGCTCAACACAGATGTGTACGCTTGACAATCATGTGTAGGATACAATAACTTTGACTTCATATACACTGTAAAAAAATGATGGGTTCCACACAATTTCGTCATGTTGTTCTTACACAAATCAATTATGTTAACTTAATCGTTTTTACAAATTTAAGTGGATTGAACATAAAACTAATGAGTTGTCCCCAAAACTAGGGATAGTGTTGTTTCAACTCATTTTAAGTAAGTAGTTTGAACAAGAAGCAAAAGTAATTTTATTTTTGTGTAGTGCTGCTCTCTGATTAATTAAAGTGCTTCTTTTATCATCACTTATAAGTCACTTTGAATAAATGCATCTGCTAAATGAATAAATAATCACTGTAGAACATTCAAATTCAGGGTTCCACACAATACCTTCATGTTGTGCAACAACAATAAAGTGGTCCCAAAAAAAATCTCAATAATTGTGTTGTTTCAGTTCATTTTAAATAAGTAGTTTGAACAAGCAAGAAGTGTAAAGTGTTTATTGAAGAAGTGTTTTTTTGAGTGTAAGACCAGAAAATGTCACAATGATTGTCAAAACATTCATACTATAGAAATAATTACATTGAGTTGGTAGCTGCTGTTGGTATTTGTTTTTGAATTGTTCATTCTTTTTGTTGCGGAACCAAGTAATAGCAATTTAGGAACATTCCCTGTTAGGTTTAAACTTTTACTCTTATTAAATAACATTCACAGAACATTATGACAACAAAGTACTAACACTATCGAGTAAAAATCTCACAATTCTTTTAGAAAAGTTAGAATCAGGAGAAATATTTTAGTTATGAGAAATAAAAATAGTGTATATTCTAAAACAAACTTCTGACAGGTTATTCACATTGCCGTCTTGCCTCATATTCCTGTGAGAACCACTGTTAGATCGTCTCTATGTTTTCTCCAGAAGGTTTTGACCGAGCAGCCTATCAACTGAAGAGAAAGCGAGCAACGTGGACAGAGGAACTAGGTTAATTACTTTCATATGTGATTCTAGTGTCTGAGGAAAGCAGGAGCGACGGCTGCCAGAGAAAAGGGAAGCCCAGGCGCAGAATGTACCGGCTGATGTATGAAAAACAACATGTGGCTCTGAGACGACGAGTACAAAGTGTTTTCTATTTTTCTTTCACAGAGACACTGCAATTGACTTTATGAGCGTATCATTCTCTGAATTCCCCATCTGAGTCCTTGTGAAGAAAAACACTTTTATTTATCTCTCTGAACACGGCAGTAGATTGTGATGGAGGACAGCAATTTATGGTTTTATTTTTTAATGCGGTTCTATCTAATAGTGCTTTTGACTACACTTTACATTCATTTTATGCTTGTCATAGTCTAATAATCTTGAGCCAAATTCAACGTACTTCTAAAAAGTTTACTCACGTACCTCCAAGAAATCCTTGGGCAGACACCCATTTTTCTGCTAAAATAGCTCTGTTGGCATGGTTCAGTATGACGCAGAAGGTTTAGAGAGGCCATGTAATGTTCATATGGTCCATTTTCAGTTCTAAAGCTCAGGATCGTTAATATAAATCAAACGTCTAACTGATACAGTTCTTGACACTACCGTGAATGATGGCTACTTTGATTAGACAACTGGAGAACATATTGTACAGCATTGCTTTAATGCATATAGCATGCTGTAGACCAGTGTTTCCCAACCTGGGGTCCGCGCCCCCCTAAGGGGGGCGCCAGAGTTCACAGGGGGGGCGCGGGAGAGGATAAGTATTGAGGTAGAAAAAGGCATAAAAATGGTCCACTATTATAAAGGGCTTTGCAATTAATCCAAAATCCGATTTAGATTTCGGTTTCAAACGATTATAAAAAAGCATTAATCGAGATAATTGATTATTGCATCATATTTCGCCACAGTTGTACACGTGTTGCTCTTAAAAGCGCGAAAGAGCTTATGTGTGTGTGCAGCACAATCACGCAGTCAGAAGCATGCGCAGATCAGCATTCACTCTCATTCACACACTGAGACGAGCAGAGGAGCGCAGACATCTAAAGTCATCTTAAGGTGAACGCTTTAATGGTCAAATAGGTGTCAAAACGCGGTGTTTAGTGATTATTTACATTAACCCTCATTTGTGTAATAAACAAACGAGTTGAGGATCAAAAGACGTGAAAGAGAAACCATTAAAGAGACAGCGCGCTATAATCCTTCTGCCGGCTGTTTTTATTATTATTAAACAAACATAACAAGAAAACCCTCGCTGCTCTTGACTGAAGGACTGCTGTAGCTAAAGTGTTTTTCTTACAGTGAAGATGCTTAAAGCACAGTTTGTTTCATATTTTTATTCTATTGTATTTATTTCTCTTTCCTTTGCAGGGTGGAAAATAACTGTATGTATACAACTGAAGTCAGAATTATTAGCCCTCTTGAATATTAGCAAACCTTTTCCTGCCCAATTTCTGTTTCATGGAAATAATATTTTATTAACTTATTTCTGAACATAATAGTTTTGATATCTCATTTCTAATTACTGAGATTTCTTTTTGTCTTTGCTATAATGACAGCACATAATATTTTACTAGATATTTTTCAAAATAAAAGCATTCAGATTAAAGTGCAGTTCAAAGGCTTAATTAGAGTAATAAGGCAAGTCATTATAACGGTAGTTTATTCTGCAGACAATCAAAAATATATATTGCTTAAGGGGGCTAATAACTAAAATAAAACAAATAGAAGAAAAAATATTATAGGAAATACTGTTAAAATTCCTTGCTCTGTTAAACATAATTTGGGAAATATTTATTAAAAAAAAATCTCAGGAGCGCTAATAATTTTGACTTTAACTGGCAATGGTTTTGAATAATCGTGATTACAATTATGACCAAAATAATCGTGATTATGATTTTTCCCAAAATCGAGCAGCCCAAAAAATAAAAAATAATCTAAACACATGCTGAAAAAATTCCAACATAATAGTGAAAATAATTAAAATAAATAACTTTAAATAATTATTTAAATTTTGCTCACTCGCGCAATCTGCTTGTCAACGTGTAGTAAAGGCAAAATCAAAACAAAAATGGCAGACAAACGTAAATGCAGTGATTCTTCAGAGGCGAAGAAAAAGATTAGACAGTATGACAAAGCCTACCTAAATTTTGGTTTTATTGAAGGCCAAGACAAGTTAAAACTGATTAATTAATATTTTCTAAACATATTACTATTTATTAATATTACACACACACACACACACACACACACACACACACACACACACACACACACACACATATATATATATATATATATATATATATATATATATATATATATATATATATATACACAGTACATATGTGTGTGCGTGCGTGCGTGTGTATTTATATTTTGGGGGGGCTCCAATGTTTGTATATGTTTATGGGGGGGGCCCCAAAGAAAAAGGTTGGGAACCACTGCTGTAGACTATAAATCTGATTCCTGGATGCTGATTGGTTGATGAAGCATTCCAGCTGTGACATAAATCAAACGTTCTTCTAGTATATGAACGTTAAGGGATACTGACATAACACTAAAAAAACGTTTTACCTTTACCTTTTACCCTTTTATTTTACCCTTTCATTTAAATGACATTTTAGAAAGCGAGTTTCCTAGCGCAGGTTTACAATTTCATCTAACATCTAATTACAAAAATGGTATTTTATATTTTGAAAACAGCAACATCATGCACATATGTTCAGTATGTAGACGTGCAAGTACTTCATAACAAAGTGGACTAAATCAGTGCTTCTCAAAGTGGAGGTCAGGACTCCTTGGGGGGTCACGGGACAATGACAATTTGGTAATTTGCAAAACTCAAATTAATTTTATTAAACCATTAGAATTACCATATTTTATTCATAACCCACAGAAGATAGTAAATAGTTATGTTACAGAAACAACAACAACAACAACATACAAATAAAAATCAGCCATCAGCCTTAATTTTTTTAGATTAAAATTAATAAATGTCTATAAAAAACATACGCTTATTAAACTGTTGCATTTTTGTGTTGACGATATGCTCATATTTGTGCCTATAGATGTGTGCGCAATGTTTGTATATTTGTATATACAGTATAACCACCTTGAAAAATGGAGGCCACATTATTATTTTGAGGGTCGCCGGCTAAAAAGTTTGGGAACCCCTGGACTAAAGGACGTATGTGTGCTGATGCTTGTTTTATGAAGTGATTTTGCCACCTACTGGCCTGGCATACATAAAACAGCATTTGAAATTGCTTCTGCACATCCAAGTGAACGGTGATCATCTTGAAAACCTTCCTAAAATGCCTGCTCAAACGTCAAAGTTTCTAGGTAAAATGAAAGCTAGGGGGCAGTATGATGACAACAAAGTTTGTTCCTTTTCACACTAATGATATTTACAGAGACATATTATCTAAGACAGTGGTTCCCAACCTTTTTCTTTGGGGCCCCCCCCATAAACATATACAAACATTGGAGCCCCCCCAAAATATAAATACACACGCACGCACGCACACACATATGTACTGTGTATATATATATATATATATATATATATATATATATATATATATATATATATATATATGTGTGTGTGTGTGTGTGTGTGTGTGTGTGTGTGTGTGTGTGTGTGTGTGTGTGTAATATTAATAAATAGTAATATGTTTAGAAAATATTAATTAATCAGTTTTAACTTGTCTTGGCCTTCAATAAAACCAAAATTTAGGTAGGCTTTGTCATACTGTCTAATCTTTTTCTTCGCCTCTGAAGAATCACTGCATTTACGTTTGTCTGCCATTTTTGTTTTGATTTTGCCTTTACTACACGTTGACAAGCAGATTGCGCGAGTGAGCAAAATTTAAATAATTATTTAAAGTTATTTATTTTAATTATTTTCACTATTATGTTGGAATTTTTTCAGCATGTGTTTAGATTATTTTTTATTTTTTGGGCTGCTCGATTTTGGGAAAAATCATAATCACGATTATTTTGGTCATAATTGTAATCACGATTATTCAAAACCATTGCCAGTTAAAGTCAAAATTATTAGCGCTCCTGAGATTTTTTTTTAATAAATATTTCCCAAATTATGTTTAACAGAGCAAGGAATTTTAACAGTATTTCCTATAATATTTTTTCTTCTATTTGTTTTATTTTAGTTATTAGCCCCCTTAAGCAATATATATTTTTGATTGTCTGCAGAATAAACTACCGTTATAATGACTTGCCTTATTACTCTAATTAAGCCTTTGAACTGCACTTTAATCTGAATGCTTTTATTTTGAAAAATATCTAGTAAAATATTATGTGCTGTCATTATAGCAAAGACAAAAAGAAATCTCAGTAATTAGAAATGAGATATCAAAACTATTATGTTCAGAAATAAGTTAATAAAATATTATTTCCATGAAACAGAAATTGGGCAGGAAAAGGTTTGCTAATATTCAAGAGGGCTAATAATTCTGACTTCAGTTGTATACATACAGTTATTTTCCACCCTGCAAAGGAAAGAGAAATAAATACAATAGAATAAAAATATGAAACAAACTGTGCTTTAAGCATCTTCACTGTAAGAAAAACACTTTAGCTACAGCAGTCCTTCAGTCAAGAGCAGCGAGGGTTTTCTTGTTATGTTTGTTTAATAATAATAAAAACAGCCGGCAGAAGGATTATAGCGCGCTGTCTCTTTAATGGTTTCTCTTTCACGTCTTTTGATCCTCAACTCGTTTGTTTATTACACAAATGAGGGTTAATGTAAATAATCACTAAACACCGCGTTTTGACACCTATTTGACCATTAAAGCGTTCACCTTAAGATGACTTTAGATGTCTGCGCTCCTCTGCTCGTCTCAGTGTGTGAATGAGAGTGAATGCTGATCTGCGCATGCTTCTGACTGCGTGATTGTGCTGCACACACACATAAGCTCTTTCGCGCTTTTAAGAGCAACACGTGTACAACTGTGGCGAAATATGATGCAATAATCAATTATCTCGATTAATGCTTTTTTATAATCGTTTGAAACCGAAATCTAAATCGGATTTTGGATTAATTGCAAAGCCCTTTATAATAGTGGACCATTTTTATGCCTTTTTCTACCTCAATACTTATCCTCTCCCGCGCCCCCCCTGTGAACTCTGGCGCCCCCCTTAGGGGGGCGCGGACCCCAGGTTGGGAAACACTGATCTAAGACTATGGAATATATTCCCGTTTGCCATGGTCAGTTTGCATGGTAGCTCAGTTTTTTTTTTATAATTTTTAATTTTTTTATTTCAGTATCAAGGAAAAAAGTAATAAACTACAATCTAAAGCTAATTGTTTTGGTTACTTTTTAAGAAAACTAACATGTGCTATGTTATTTTTGGATTTTTAATTAAAAAAGTAAGATAGACTTGAGTCCATTGAAGCATAGTCCACAAAAGAGATAAAACTGATGTACATTCAAGAAAGAACTACATTGTTTGAAAACAATATTGGTTGGGTTTAGAAAAGGGTTTTAAGCCAGTGGTTCACTGGCCTGGATAATCTATATGTCAAGCCCTGCCTTCTCATGGATGTGTAAACAAGGATGTGCATCTGAAACAAACAAAACAAACCCTAAATAATGTATTTCAGACTCACAAAAATGTAGATAGCGCCCTCTAGTGAATTTATTATCCTGAATTGTGCAGGAAATCGAAAACAGAGCAAAGTAATTTCCTTCATTCATTCATTTTCTCTTCGGCTTAGTGCTTTTATTAATCCTGGGTCGCCAACGCGGAAAGAACTGCCAAGTTATCCAGCATATGTTTAATGCACCATATGCGCTTCCAGCTGCAAACCATCACTAGGAAACATTCATACACACTCATTCACACACATACACTATTGTCAATTTAAGCATATCCTAATAACCCGTACCGCAAGTCTTTGGACTTGTGGGGAAAACCGGAGCACCCGCAAGAAACCTACGGAAACACAGCGAAAACATGTATACAGAAACGCTAACTGACCCAGCCGAGGCTCGACCTTCTTGCTGTGAGGCGATCGTGCTACCCACCGTGCCACCGCATCGCCCACACAAAGTAATTTACATTTTGCAAAAATGTAGAGATGGGTGTAAATGGAGGGTGGAGCCCACTCTAAAGGGGCAGGTCAGCTCCAAGTGTGTGGAGAATGAGCTCCAAGCTAGTGGGGCTTTAGCTTCAAGTGGACTGTACAAACCTCCTGAAGTTTTCATTGATTTATTTAATGTCTTGTCAAAACATGGAGTCCAACCCATTGTTTTTTATTTACAACAATTTGTATTACGTAAAAAAAAATCTGATATCAAATTCAGATAAAAAGTAATAGTATTAGTATTTTTTGCAAAATATTACACACATTTTAATCATAACTTATATATATGTATATGTATATATATACATATACCTCTTTACCCTTTGTGTATTACTCTGCCCACATACAACCAGCAAAAATCAGACATTACAGATCTAAAGTTTAAAAGATGCTTGCTCAGCTGTTTAACTGTCAGCTTATGATTTGAATCCAAGGCGGAAGAAAGTAGTTCCTCATACAAAAAGGTTTTTGAGACTCTCCATGTTTGATTTTGTTTTTATATACACAATTATGCCATTACACTGTTGTATAAACGCAATATTACAATCGTAGCAGTGCGATATGGCTGTATATTGACACTGGTGGGGGCACTAAGGCACTCAGCCTGCAGCCTTGTGCCAACGCACGCCTCCCACCAGTGTGGATATACAGCCATATCACACTGCTGCTCTATATATTAATTAATTAATTTTATTTATTTATTTATTTTTTTACTTCATAAAAGCTTTTGTGGCAGGGCCATACTATATGAATATCACAAGCACAAGCCCTCATACCTTGTTTTTTTTTTTATTTTTATCTATTGTTCTAAATGAACAGAATGAAAGAACTATCTCAACTGCTGATAGCAGATCTTTAGATTATCAATAAATGACAGAACTGTATTAAGTTAAAATATGCCCTCTAGTGTCTGCAACAGAGTTTGCATAATGGATGAAGTGGATGATGATTATAGTAATACCCAACTAAAACAGTCATTTTAATGAAGTCATTTTGTGTTGCCTAAGATAATGTGGCTTCAGATTGAATGCCACAATGAAAAACTTTACATATGTAATTTAAGATGCACGTTCAGTGAACCCTAAAATTTAAAGTATATTTTCTATTGGTTCAATGAAAAAAGCCTATAGAAGGCTCTCCAGCTAGTCCTTCAGAGTTGGTCCTTGTGGTTTGTCACTGGGCATGAGTGGTTTTAGAGGCTAGACACAGAATTTGCAGACCATTGATTAAGTTCTTCTAAGTAGCAATTACGCTTCTTTTGCAAGCCATTGGATGCATCGCTCATGGGAAAGTTTAAGGAAACAGTTGGGTCATATGAGAGGACGAGTTAAAGGAAAGAGTAGAAGGAGACATCTACGTTAAGGTCTGGGTGGCCCAGGTGCGTTTATGATTGAATGTTATAAACAGAGCATCATGTGATGAACGTAGAGCAGTTTCCAACTACACATGGAGCTCCTACTGTAAGTAAGCACACGTGATGTTTAAAGCTGCACCTCGTAAACCTGTGAAGGCCCCACAAATGACTTTGCTTTCACTTTTTATAAAAGAACCAGAAAGTTGTAAAGGATTTAGTAAAAGTTATAGGAGGAAAATATAAAACAGATTTTGTTTTATGAGCAACAACTTCCTGTACAGGCAATGTTGTGTAAATCTGTTTTGCTTTGTCAGCGTCATCATACAAGAACACTGATATGTGGAGACATTTCGCCTGGAGGGCTTTTGTTTTTTTGAAGTGCCTCGTAAAAGTTCATCCAAAAGTCAGACTGAGAGGGATGTCACAACACAATATGACAAATGCTTACTTAAAAAACACATCTGTCTTTGATCAGACATCTTTTGCTATTAATAGTTCGAAAAACTTGTAATTGTGCAATGTAAGCCTCTGATATTCAGAACATCAGTTTATTGTGCAATCAACTGGCCTAAAAAATAAAGTAATTAGCATATTTAAATAAATCACATTTTTAATTGGTTTAACAAACATGGTTTTTGTTCAAGTTAACAGACTAGTCAATCTTATATTGAAGAAATGCATCATTCAAAAATCATTTTAACAGAGACCTGATCCAATTTTAGTAGACAGATGTTATTAATGCAGAGGATTTTAGATAGAGAGAAAAAAATATGAATTACTTGGGCGCACACCTGAGTCTCTGCATCATCTAAGTGTGTTCGGTACCACCAAATGCGAGAGAAAGTATGCAATAAAAAGGAGATTTTTATTTATTTTTATTTATTTTTTTTTATTTTTTTTTATTAATTTTTTATTTTATTTTTATTTATAGTGGGGAAAAGTTCTACATTCTGTTAAAATGCTTTATTAAAATGTTTACTTCAAGGAACTAGTCACCAGACCCAGCTCCCCGAGAAGAAATGGTGCTTTTCTATTTATATAGGATGTATCCAAAATCCCCCTTTTACCCTCATTCCCTACAATTAGCTCACTAAAATAGTCCACCTGAAGGAGTGAATGTGAGTTAGTGAGATTAAGTATTAAATTCCCTGTGTAACTCATTCATTCGTTTTCTTGTCGGCTTAGTCCCTTTATTTATCCGGGGTCGCCACAGCAGAATGAACCGCCAACTTATTCAGCAAGTTTTTACACAGCGGATGCCCTTCCAGCTGCAACCCATCTCTATGAAACATCCACACACACTCATTCACACACACTCATACACTACGGACAATTTAGCCTATCCAATTCACTTGAACCGCATGTCTTTGGACTGTGGGGGAAACCGGAGCACCTAGAGGAAACCCACGCGAATGTAGGGAGAACATGCAAACTCCACACAGAAACGCCAACTGAGCCGGGGCTCAACCCAGCAACCTTCTTGCTGTGAGGCGACAGCACTACCTACTGCACCACTGCTTGTGTTCTGTTCATTTAACAATTAAAATATCATCTATCTAGAAACTTACATCGATAGTATTCCGTAGTGAATGTCATCTTGTGATAAGAATTTGAACTTTTTTTGGAGCATGAACTTCCGAATTCAGCTGGATTAGCTAAATTGTTACTTACATACTTACATAGTAGGTATGTGCCTTAGTTAAGTTTAAAAAATAGCCAGAAATAGGTTTACATGCTGATTTTTCATTCATTACAAACACATGTGACAAATTTCACTGTAAACACAAAATATATGAATAAATATTGTGTTGCTAATATACACATTCAGTGTAGCTGAATAAATGCTTATATGTCTGTATATCCTGCATTTTGTGTTCTTGCGTGCATTTGAACCGATGGCTTGTGAAGTAGCCTAGTTCCAAAGGCAACACAAAGAAAAATCTGTTGCAGCTGTATTTTTTCTGTAATTTAGTGCTGCTTCATACTGATCTCTTTCGTACCATCGTTCTTGCATACCAAGATTTACGGTAACACTTTACAATAACAGTACATGAATAATGATGTATTAATATGTAAACTAAACATTACTTTATTATGAATTAATGATGAGTTAAGGTATGCACAATTCAATTATGAATTAACTTTAAGTACAACGTGAGTCACATGAGTTCATGTGTGAATAACGACTACCTTAATTACTTGTTAGTAAATGTTGTTAATTAATGTATTAATTAACATTTAAGTTTAGGCTAAATGTAACCAACATAAACTCATGAGCTGTTAATGTATAGTTATGTCATGACTTTACTTGGAGGGGCACATCACTATTAACTCATCCTTAACTACTTATGAACTCCTCTTCATGTTGATGTTGACAGAACACTTTTCTATTGTTATTCAGTGTAAACTCACTAGTTGGACGTGTATAAGGAGTTCAAGAGTAGTTAAGAATTGGTTAATGATGATGTGCCCCTCCAAGTAAAGTCACAACATAATTATACATTAACATATCATGAGTTCATCATGTTTAAATTAAGCATAAACTAATGTGGTACTTAATACATTAATTAACAAACAATCATGAACTAACAAGTAATTAAGGTAGCCATTATTCACACACGAACTCATATGAATCATGTTGTAGTAAAGTTAATTCATAATTAGTGCATAACTTAACTCATCATTAATTCATAATAAAGTAATGTTTAGTTTACATATTAATACATCATTATTCATGTACTGTTATTGTAAAGTGTTACCAGATTTACTTTATAGAGCACAAGGCTATAGGGACAATTTCAGATACAGCCATAGTTGTCACCTCATTTGCTGTGACATAATCTCCTGCTGCACTCTGCCACTTATTTATAATACTATTACTATACGATGACTTTTAGGAGCACTTTTGTATAAGAGCCCTTTTGTGCAGAGGCAGGATTGTGCTCATTAACCTGTGTTTATTTCCTTTTGTGTCCTACTTTACCACATGTTTGTGTATTTTAAGTCTTCTAGACCAACTAAATATGTGTGGACTACCAATAGAGTTGATTCTCTCTGGCCAATCAGTGATCTGCAGGGTTCACATGTCACATTTTAGTAAAGGTATAGCTTACTTTGGAAACAGGTACCAGGTACCAGGTTTCCACACAATGGAACATTCCAAAAGCGAACCAAGCTGCATCATGCCATGAATTGTCTACTAGAAAAATGTTCATAGTAATATTTTTATCATCAGCTCTTTGAAACTCAGAAGAGACATAAGCTGACTGACGGTGACATCAGTCATGCGAAATACTGCACTATAATAATGTGTCCACCAAATCAGTGTTACTTGCATCACTGTATTTCTGTTGTGTTGGATATGCTCTTTTCTGAAGTAAGCTAATTTAGTTCTGCTAAAAAGGCATTCCAAAATAAACACCCTAGTAGCAAAGAATTCTGGCCCAGATTTGGCATAAAGCTGGCACAGCAGGCATTCATCCGGCACTGGCATACAGCATGTGGGCCAAACATGGCCCGGGTTTGGCAGAGGTGGCACCGTCTTTAAGGCGGCACACAAGATTTGGGCCAGATGAAAAACGTAGCATTTGGCCCAGATTTAAAAATTTGATAAGTGGGCCTTGACTCACATTTAAAATACACTAAAATCATTTTTGAGTAAAGAAAAAAAATTCTACCAATCAGGTCACTTGAGAAAAAGTGTGCCCATAGTGTGCCTAAAGCGCATCACTCCATGGGTTTATCAATTTCATTGCAATCGTGACACACCAACCTATCTGGCCCAGTTCAGGCACAGTTATGAGTTATTAACTTGGCTGAGACTTGGCCCAGATATGGTCTGTGTTTGGCCCTTGTCTGGAAGCAAGATTTGGTCCAGTCATGTACCGTAATTCACTGCGGCATGTGGGCCAAGCAAAACCTGATTGTGTGGGCCAGAGCTGGGCCAGAGAAATTTTGCTATGTGGGCATTGAAATAGTTCTAGTAACTGTGAAAAGGTTCGTTGAGTGCAAACAAAGCTACAACAAATAGGGAGCCATAAACTGTTGTGCTATGGGATTTTTGTAATGTCACCTTTTTCAGAACTATTATTTTTAAGAATGAACCTGTAATGAAATTTCTACCAGCTAAATATCTTAGTTTTGATTCTTGCTGTACTTGGCTGTAAGGATCTAAATAATAATAATTTTAACAATTCAGCTCAGTGGTATAACTGTAATGCAGTTAAACTTGCCTGGAACTATACTTATGTTCGCATCTCACTGAAAATAACTGCTCGCTTAGACCTTTTATCATATAATTACATTCAAGCACTCAGCAATGCATTCAAGCACGTTTTACTTGATTGTTAGTCACTTAAAAAAATGTTTTCTTTACATTTTCTTTTAAACACCATTTTACTGATTAAATTTATTTGCTTCATCATTAATGTGCCTCTGAATCTACTGCAGTGTGGACAAAGCCAATAAATGTTTTTTTTCATTGATGTAGGCTAAATAACCCATTTATAATTCCCATTTTGAATTCTTTGCATGTTTTCGTCTTGCTTTTGAACAAGCCAAATCTCACGTTTTACAGCTTCACTAGAACGGGCATTTTTTTTCCGTTACCGGAGCTTGTATAACAAGAAACTTTAAAAATCAGCTCCTCCTCCCTCTTCCCCTTGTGCATCAGTTAGTCCAAGTGCAGAGCAATAGGAGGTCGCACTGAGATCTCACCTTTCCGTTATGTAAGTCTCACTTTATTTAAATTAATTGTTTATTTTAAACAAGCTTTATGAAAGAGCGCAACTTAGCCCATTTTTTTTTTGTTCCCCTAATTCAGTAACTGGAACGTCGGCAAGTAGAAGAACTGGACAAGCCAATTTAGCTTAAAATGAGTATGAGTTTAATTGACACCTTCATTTACGCATTTGCGCACGTGTGTTTATTAAGTTGCATAGCACAAACTGGTCAAACTCAGCGCCAGGGCAACACTGGAGCAGCAGCTCTCAGACAAACCATACAATGGCAGCACAATGGCAAACTCTTTAGTATATTAAGTCAAGGTTCGGAATATCAGCCGCCGTTAAAACGAGACGGAAACAAAGAGCAGGCGCAAGCCAGACCGGTAGCCATCGTCCGCAATGATGATGCAGCAACGAGAACCGACAGCTCAGCGCCTTCACGAGCCTCTCAGAGCCGCGGGTCTGTGCGCGTGCCGTCAGGTACCGGTGCGCGCGGAGGCGCGTCGCGCTGGCTGTCAGGTGACGGAGCGCGCACCAGAGGAGTTAACGGGCGCAGAAACCACACGGACACGCTGCGGTCACTCAACGGCACCGACAGACCCGCGGGTGATGATGAAGTGATGGTTGGTGATGATCCTTACAACCCCTACAAGTCTACTGACCCGGACAACCCGTATTATAATTATTACGACACGTATGAGAGACCTCGTCCCGCACAACGCCCGGGATATGGCACTGGATACTTCCAAAATGGTAAAAATCTATCTATCTATCTATCTATCTATCTATCTATCTATCTATCTATCTATCTATCTATCTATCTATCTATCTATCTATCTATCTATCTATCTATCTATCTATCTATCTATCTATCTATCTATCTATCTATCTATCTATCTATCTATCTATCTATCTATCTATCTATCTATCTATCTATCTATCTATCTATCTATCTATCTATCTATCTATCTATCTATCTATCTATCTATCTATCTATCTATCTATCTATCTATCTATCTATCTATCTATCTATCTATCTATCTATCTATCTATCTATCTATCTATCTATCTATCTATCTATCTATCTATCTATCTATCTATCTATCTATCTATCTATCTATCTATCTATCTATCTATCTATCTATCTATCTATCTATCTATCTATCTATCTATCTATCTATCTATCTATCTATCTATCTATTCTATTCTATTCTATTCTATTCTATTCGATTCTATTCATATTCATATTCATATTCTATTCTATTCGATTCTATTCTATTCTATTCTATTCTATTCTATTCTATTCTATTCTATTCTATTCTATTCTATTCTATTCTATTCTATTCGATTCTATCTATTCTATTCTATTCTATTCTATTCTATTCTATTCTATTCTATTCTATTCTATTCTATTCTATTCTATTCTATTCTATTCTATTCGATTCTATTCGATTCGATTCGATTCTATTCGATTCGATTCGATTCGATTCGATTCGATTCGATTCGATTCGATTCGATTCGATTCGATTCGATTCGATTCGATTCGATTCGATTCGATTCGATTCGATTCGATTCGATTCGATTCGATTCGATTCGATTCGATTCGATTCGATTCGATTCGATTCGATTCTATTCTATTCTATTCTATCTATTCTATCTATTCTATCTATCTATCTATCTATCTATCTATCTATTCTATTCTATTCTATCTATCTATCTATCTATCTATCTATCTATCTATCTATCTATCTATCTATCTATCTATCTATCTATCTATCTATCTATCTATCTATCTATCTATCTATCTATCTATCTATCTATCTATCTATCTATCTATCTATCTATCTATCTATCTATCTATCTATCTATCTATCTATCTATCTATCTATCTATCTATCTATCTATCTATCTATCTATCTATCTATCTATCTATCTATCTATCTATCTATCTATCTATCTATCTATCTATCTATCTATCTATCTATCTATCTATCTATCTATCTATCTATCTATCTATCTATCTACCCCCCTCCCCCAAACCGTAAGACTAAGTAGTTTGAACATGCTGTAAAAGTAATTTTTGAGTGTGTCTGTCTATCTAAAAATAGGCCTACTTAGTTATAATGTCTAAAACTTAAATTTAATTGATAAATTGATTATAACTGTTTAACTTAATTTGCATAATTATTGTGGATTAAGAATGTTTGATTAAAAGACAAAAAATTGCACCTTTCCAGGTAACAAAAATATTTTAAAAATGTGAAAGTTCAGACAAAATTATTGTGGTTCAAAAACATTTTGCTAAATCAACAATTTTATTGTCCAGTTTCTGTAAAATCAAGCTACAACATTCATAATGATTGACTAATTGAAAACTACCACTTTACATTAAAAACTAAAATGTGTTTTGATACCAAGTGAGGCAGCAAAATTACTGGTGTTGCTCTAAAAAAAAAGACGTGCATTTGATCTAACTCTTGAATTTCATGTGCATAATTGCGTGTTTTTTAATTTAATTGAAAGTGTTAGCTTGAAATAATGACATTTTTCCACAGAAGAAAAAGCAGGTTAAGTTGGTTTGCTGGTCAGGGTGGTCTACGTCAAATGGGCTTTAGACATTTCATAAAGATCTGTGCATATTCTTTTATCTTTTAATAAAACATTGCAGTGTTTCGTAGGTTTGCCTGATCTTGTGGGAGACCCATACTACATCCAAGCATCCACCTACGTGCAGCGAGTCCCGATGTACAACCTCAGATGTGCCGCTGAGGAAAACTGCTTGGCAAGGTAGAAGGAATGTAATCAAGATTTCTGATGCGTGGTTGCAACTAGAGAAAGAAAGTATTCCTCCAAGAGTAACGGATGAGTCATGAGAACCAATTTAAAACCCATGTGGTAGGAACACCCCATAACTCAAACCAGCTCTGAGACAGGGAAAAGAATTAAACTAAAGTCCAGTCACGATTGGAAGTGAGAAACTCTACAAATAGGTTTCGCATAAAGCTGTTTACATGGAAAAATGATCACATGCATGACTGCGAAACACATTACTGGGGCGCAGAAGAAATGTCTAGTCCAGTAAATGGAGTGCTTTGGAATCGTGCATCTGTACTTGTTCCATGTGCGCCTGAATGTGGCCACCGGGCCAAGATACACTTTCTGAAAGTTGTTATGACAAAATGAGAAGCTCAAGGAATGTCTGATATTTTGTAACCGTTGGACTGTTTTTGTTGCGCAGCTCTGCATACAGGTCCAGCGTGAGAGACTACGACATGCGTATGTTGCTGAGGTTTCCACAGCGAGTCAAGAACCAAGGGACCTCAGACTTCCTTCCCAGTAGGCCTCGCTACACCTGGGAATGGCACAGCTGCCATCAGTAAGTCTATTCTGACACATATTCTCATTGACACTGAGATTTGACAAAACTTGATCTGGATCAAGTTTTCTGATTGACACTTATAATACAAAACACACAAACAGTTTTTATATAGGGGCTTGAACATTTCTGCAAATAATTGACTATGTGAGATGATGTAAAACTTGTGTGATTATGTTGTTATGGTTTGAATTATTTGACCAATTTGTTCATCAGCTTCATGATTAACATCAGTTTAAAAGGCTAGTTCAGCTTTCAGCTGCATCTCAGACTTGGAAACATCCATACACACTTATTCACACAAAAACACCATGGCCAATTTCATTCATTCATCCATTCATTCATTTTCTTTTCGGCCTAGTTCCTTTATTCATCAGGGGCAGGCCCGTGCAGAGACTGTTCAAAGGGCATGTGCAGGATAAATTTTTTGAAGATTGGGGGGGAGGGTGGAGGGGTGGTTGGGGTTCTGATCAGCGGTGTTGTCGCGCGCATACTCGAGAGCAGTGTTGTCGCTTGCCTAACGAAGGGCGGGAGGGGGTGTGTCGCGGGGGCACTTTTGATCATTTTGGAAGGGCACTTTCTATCCAAGACTAAAAACGGCATGTGCACTGCACAGGTTGAGCCCTATGTGTGCACGTGCCTGATCAGGGGTCACTTCAGTGGAATGAACCGCCAACTTATTCATCATATGTTTTACGCAGTGGAAACCCATTCAGCTGCAACGCAACACTGGGAAACACCAATACATTCTTGCACACACTTGCATACACTACGGCTAATTTCAAGAGTTCACACTTAGCTGATGATTGATTATAAGCAAGTTTGGCATGCTGTCCCGGGAGAGAGCCCTGAGCTCGAAGGTTCTTGAGCCCTGGGCTCCCTCCCGTTTGGAGGAAGAGAGGGGAGCCTCGAGCTCAGGTAGATCTCGACAACTCCCCCTTGATAAGAGCTGATGACTAAAAATTGAATGCTTTTAAAAGATATGCTGATATAAGATTATATATAATAATATAATATAAGATAAGATAATATAAGATTACCTGAATTGCAAATTTAGATTTATCAATTTACTTGTTGTGCATGTTTTTGGAATGTGGGAGGAAACCGGAGGACCCGGGGAAAACCCACGCAAGCACGGGTAGAACATGCAAACTACACACAGAAACGACCACCGGCCTGTTGAAGGACTAGAACCGGTGACGTTCTTGCTGTGAGGCGACAGTGCTAGTCACTGGGCCACCGTGCTGCCCTATGGAGGGAAAGGTGAAAAGGTAGGGGTGGAAGGGGGGATTCTTCAAATCGAAGATGACTGTAGTGAAAAAACCCTGGCTCTTTATAGTGGGTTAGGAATGGCCTGATTGGTGGATCATGCATGCTAATGCAGAACCAGCCGTGTTCAATCATAATCACGTGCTCCTCTCGAAATTAGTTTATGAATAAACTTCACTTAGCTTATTCAATTCACGTGTACCGCATGTCTTTGGACTGTGGGTTAAACCGGAGCACCCAGAGAAAACCCATGTGAACACAGTGAGAACATGCAAACTCCACAATGACATGTCAACTGACTCAGCAGGGACTCGAACCAGCAACCTTCTTGCTATGAGGCGACAGTGCTAACCACTGCGACAGTGTTTCCCCAAAACAACAATTCAGTTATTACAGTTTTTCCCAGTCGATTTGGTGCATTTGTCACAACACTACATTATTTACATTTGCACAACAGTTAATGCATTTCTCAAAACAATTAGTCATTTGTGTACATCATAGTAGCAGTTTCTCATTACTTCCAGCAAATTGCAAATGCTTTTGGACATGCGTTCACACAGCTCTCTGCTGTTTATAACATAATCATTTGCTTATGTCATGTCAGTCAAAATGAACTAAACGTGTGAATGCTGAATAGTCATGGTAAATAAAACAAATGGTCCTTATTTCATTACTTGAGTCATTACATACAAAAATGTTGAACTACTGTATGTGTCAAAATCTGTCAAATGTAAATATTATAAAAATGTTTAAAAATTTTCCTGAAAATTCCTTCTGAATTGAACAATTTCATGGATGATTTACAGACCTGTGTGTGTTGTAGGTTCAGTACTGTTAAATACTGCAATATTGTTTACAGTTGTGCACAGCTCTACCCAAAGGAAGGTTATGTTTGTTGTAAATATGGGTGTATTTATTCTTTTGCACAATTCTGTAAATAAATTAGAATTGCAAAGAGCATCTGCAGTAAAAATGTGAAACATACATATTCAGTGTCTTGTACTCAGATATCTCACTAAATGCAGTGATGTCTAACTTTACTGTAGTTTTCAAATGGCTGTGCAAATAGTAAAAAGTGCTGTCTGGAGCATTTTCAGCAAGTGTCACCAAAATAAGACTTTTTTTGCATTAAAAAAGTGTAGAGAGTAAATTGTCATAATGAAAACATGACAAAGCCATTTGACTAGCTTGTTCATAAACAATGGTGTCAGGACTTTTCATCTTGATGACACTGACACTTCATTGACATCAGTACTTGTTTTTGAGGAATGAGCGATCCATTTTAAGAAAGTGACACACTTTAACAGGTTATCAACTAGGTTTGGCAGTTTGTACTAATTGTTTTGAACAAAGCATTAACTGTTGTGCAAATGTAAATAGTTTTGTGAGAAATCCACCAAAGCCACTGAGAAAAACTGTAAATACTCAGCCTCGTCATTTCAAAGGCCTGAAAGTTTGGAAGTTTGTTTTAAGAACATAACTTAAGATATTTAAGGGGAAATCAGAGAGCTCTCTCATCCTCCACTGGCGGCCATGGAGGCCATAAATCTCCTAAATCATAAATCTTTCAAAGGATCTCATAAACACATCCTCAAAACTGACCAAAGAGAAATATTATCAAGCTAAAAGAATAATTTTTGTGCACATGAAACAAAAGTAGCTTCTTTTTCCAACACATTCTTCTCCTCAGTGTCAGTACACGGCAAAGCTTCACGTGACGCTGCTGACACATTAACTCGGTTTTGTTTTAAACAGAGGAATTTGCGAATTGTGTTGGGTGAGGGGGTAGTGTATGTCACTTCGCAGTGATCATAAACATGCTCCCTATACTGACCTTATTTTTTGAGTCAAGAGAGGGCACAGCCACCGGAACTTATTGGCTTGAGACTTGTGGTCTTATTCACTTTTATTGGTTTATAGCAGAGATGCCCAAACTAGGGCCCACGGGACAAAGTTGTCCCATTGTAACCTTTAATTTGGCCCCAAATCCCATCTGAGATGAGAGGGAGAATTATGAGTGTAGTTTAGAAACTAATTCTAATTAAATGTAACCTTTTAGTTTGATTGTTTGTTTGTTTGTTTTCTTGCTAAGCTACAAAAGACTAACTGAATTGAAACGTTGTGAATATTTTTTAATGTACGTACACCCCAATGGAGGACAATGCAAAGACATCAGTAAGCAAATGAAGGCAAAGGCAGATTCTGCTTGACTAGTGTATGCAGCATTGAACTCCACTTGGTGAATAAATTGTTTATGTTTTTTATTGTAATAAGTTGTAATTAAAATGTATACTGCAGTAATTAATACAATTTAAAATAATGTTTTTGATATTTCCAAACATTATTAAATAAATTAGGAAATTTAAAATTACAACTTCAACTTTCGGCCCTGGCTCTCAATGATATTTGGTTTTTGGCCTTTTTGCGCACCTTTGGTTTACAGCCATAAAAAAGCTTGTCATGTTGCTTGATGTTGCAGACTATTCTTTTCTTAATTTGTTATTGTTTATAGACAAGTAGTTTGAGCGTTTATTGCAGTTTGTTATTCCTAGTGATAACCCCTATAGGCAAATTAATCGAAAGTCCTAAAACAAAAAGAACTTATGCTGTCACATTGCATAATATGACCAATACTGACACTCAGAAGAAGAAACTGTTGAATAAAGTCAGTATTTTGGTTTTATGTGAACACAAAAGTATTCTTACAGCTTGATAATATTTCTTTTGAACCACTGAAGGCATTTGGTT
This sequence comes from Danio rerio, assembly GCF_052040795.2. Taxonomy (NCBI): domain Eukaryota; kingdom Metazoa; phylum Chordata; class Actinopteri; order Cypriniformes; family Danionidae; genus Danio; species Danio rerio. The sequence continues at coordinate 8,032,433 of NC_141030.1, read as the reverse complement.
TGATATGAGGATGTTTAAAACCCGTATCATATTTCCTTGTGATACACTGAGGTCTAACGAAAGGAAACTACGTTTACATGGAGATCAGTAATTGAATTATTTGCCTTAATCTGAATAAGACAATAATATGATTAAGGTGTTTACGTAAGTTGCCTTTTGAATGTTCCTTTCATGATCCTACATTATTTGTTATAGCACATCGATTAATGTCATTGTGTCACCACGCTATCCACGTTTCCTTCAGATTTTCATGTAATTTTGGGTGTTTCATTTTTATCTTGTCGACTTAAACTGCAGCTTGACAGCTTTCATTCAGGAACATTTCATGCATGCCCTCCATGCCCAACGAGATATTGGCTGCATGTATGAACTGCTGGAAAATTGTCGTTTTAATATAATTTGATACTGCACACCAAATGGGGAAAAACATACCTATATTGTGTCTAAGAAACATTATTTACTGAAATAATACCTTTAATTCACAGCTTAATAAACAATCGTGTGCGCTTTCACAACAGCACAAACTTGTTGACACACAATAATACCTTACCAACTTCGTAATCTCACTTTTTTTGTGTAAATCTAAATTTTAAATCTTGAGAAGGTCCAGTTTCTTGAACAGACTGACTATTTCCTTTAATAAGTCATTAATGTTTCATCAGGTATTATTTTTTTTCGCCTCTATATGTTTTTTGAGCTTATGACTTTTAAGTTTATGAATTACCAAGGATCACAATTTCAACCAAAAATCTTCTTGAATGTTCTACTGAGAGAAAGGTCACCTATATCTCCTGTATGACCTGATAGTGAGTCAATTATCAGCATGTTTAAATTTTTGAGAAACATATGAGATAACATTTTTGAGAGTTTATGTTCCTCTTAAGAATTCTGACGACAGCAGACATGATGCAATGAACTGAATTCCTTCGCTAAAAGAAAGACTGCAAGGCTTACTTGTGCGTTTATCGTGCTTTGAATGTTGTATCTGAGTGATATCTGAATCCTGGTGCTGTTTTTAGAAGGGAAAAGGTCTGTATTCTTGTCTAAATGAAAACACTTAGCAGAGGCCCACTACTGCTGCCTTTACTTCAGTTGACTCAGTAACGGCTCACTGCATAGTTTTGTGTTGAAGTAAGCCATGTCTCACCACCAACTATGGCGTACATTTGGACGAGCTCCAGTGAATACAATGACTTTAGGTCTTGCACATAAATGGGGCGTAAGGTCTGTATGCTGACCTGCATTTATTGGAAGTGTTGTATTGCTTTTTGAGTATTCTTGTCTGTTATTTATTTATTTTTTCATTGCACAAAATGTTCTTAAGTTCAGACAACTGAATCATCTAATATGACAATATAAAAAGATTTTGGCAGTGCTGCAGTTTTCCATTTGGTATGAAGGAGTCATTTAACTAGAAATAACTGTTTTGTAGTTGATTACTCATTCAGGGACAGTATGACATTATTCTGTGGAATATAAAAGAAGACATTTGGAGAAAGCACATGCTACATTTTTCCAAATTACAAAGAATGAAGCCTTGAGCTTCAAAAATGATGTAAAACCCCATAAAAAGTCTGTTAACAGTTTGCAATGTCTGATTTGTGTAGAAATCGAGAGTATATATCAATCATTGATTAATTTATTTGTCTGAAATATCTAGGTCACAGAAACAGTCTTAAACATTTGTTGATAAATCTGAACTATGTGTTCACAAGTCAGATTCTTTTAGTTCAATTGAAAGGGCCCTATTATCAGTCTGATCTCATGAGTAGACGTAAGTATTTTACGTTTTGTCAGTTTAGTGGCTAATTCGTATGTATGATTTTAAAAAGAAGGCGTGGCACTCAACCCCACCCCTAACCCCAACCATTATTGGGTGATGAGCAAATTGTATGAAATTGTACAAATTAGATTGTACGAATTGATACGAATTAGTTTGGCATGATTTGTTGCTATTTTCAGACCAGCGCAAATCAAATTTTTACTTTTTAAACTTTTAACAGCAAATTCATGTGCGTCCCTTTGGTGTGCCAGTAAAGGAGGTGTGTTAAGGCCAGTGTTGGGAGTAATGAGTTACAAAAGTAATGCATTACAGTAACGTATTACTTTTTCCTGTAACGCAGTAGTGTAAGGCATTACTAATACATTATTAGTAATATTTTACTCGGTGCATGTTTAGTAACGCTTTCGTTATAACAAACTTTTCTTCCGCAAAACATTAACAAATAAAAAAAATGAAAATTAATGAATAAATAAAATCTTTGCACTTAAACTAAATGAAACATGTAGGCTGATGGATGTCTTAAGTGGAGTGTGTACAACACTGTTTACCTATTCACAAAAGGAGTAAAGAGTAAAGTAAAGAGAAAATAGGAAGGCCGAATGGAAGAGGCTTGTTCTTTATTCTTGCGCTGCAGATGACCTTTTAACTGTTCTCTTGCTAGTGAAGCAATCAGTTTTTACACTTACAAAGACCGTCATGTAAATAGCAAATGCGCTGTGGTGCGACACCACTTACTCTTAAAGGGAATGGTAGATGAAACTGATTATGAACTGTGTTTATTAACACAACCCTATTATTATTATTCATTTTTTTGCTTATTCTCATTGCTTTGTTTGCTGAACTTTATTTATTTTATTTTTTATTTTTTCACTCTTTTTGTTTCTTTTCTTTTTCTTCGACTCCTCTCCTTCCTTTTCTGTTTTTTAATTTTTTTTATTTTATTAATTTTTGTTTATTATTATTAGTTTATTTTCTCTTTTCCTCTCTTTCCCCTTCTACTTACTACTATTATTATTATTTATTTTTATTATTATTATTATTATTATTATTATTACTTGTCCTCTCCCTGATTTCCCATCCTCCCCTTTCCTCGACACCTTTGTCATAAATGGTATAACTTTTATTTTTTGTTATCATTATTATTATTACTGTTCTGACTTGTCCTGTTATCTTTTCATTATCATTATTACAAGTATCTATACCATTATCATTATTAAGGTTGCAGTTGTTGTAGTTGTAGCGGTAGTAGTTGTAGTAGTAGTAGTAGTAGTAGTAGTAGTTGAAGTAGTAGTCATTGTAATAGTATCGATTGTTATTGAGTAATTGTTACGGAGAATATTAAAGTAGTAGTTCATGTAGTAGTAGATGTTTCATTCTATATGTTTTATCTATATATGTGACACTTGATTCATTTATTGACTGTTATTGTTCCTAATGTATGTACTCTGACCTGTCCACCAAGTTACCTTTACATGCATACACACACTCACACGCACACACTCACGCACATACCAGTACCTGACTATATTGTTGTTGTTTTTGTTTTTCGTTGCTTTGTATTTGTTATTTGTTGATGTTTTCTTGTATTTGTATGATTTTTGCATATTCTAATAAAAAAAAAAAAAATTAACACAACCCTGTTAGGCTATGTGCTGGAGCGCAAAGCGCAATTTTCCATTCTTAAAATAGCAAAAGTAGATTCGGACATGCCTTTAATGCTTTTGCTCCATGCTCTTTAGACTTTGCACCTAGATCATTAAAATAGAACCCAAAGACTCTGATCAGTAACTGAGAAGGGGAAACTCAATGGATCTCTGCTATTTTTTCTGATAATTCCTTTTATGTGGTCTACAGTGTGTGAATTAAGTAATGTTAAGCTGCGTCCCAAATCACATACTTATGCACTATTCTACGCCATTTTGTAGTATAAATAGTGTAAGTAGTGCGTTCACACTTAAAACTCTAAAAATAATAAGTGCACTTTAATTACCTGGATGATGCACTCATTCAGCCGGTAAAATTAAGTTTGTAATGATGGACACTTCACGCACTCAATGACCACAGTTTTGCTCATGTAGCAGAAGGGGTGGAGCTATCGGCCGCACTTGTTGGATTACTTTATTTTGGATTGTGAAAGCAAAATTCTCCTATGAGAGTGATTATAGCGCCTCACGATGGTGAATGCGGTAAAACTCATGGCAGGTGTTATTTGATAGTTTGGTCATTTATTGCACTTATTTGGCAACCGTCAAACGTCATCAGGGAAATGGTTTGAATTTCCGCCTAGTAAAAAAACATTAGTGCTCCATTTGAGTCGACACTACATACATATGCTATGCTGTTAAGTGTGTAAGTGCATAAGTACATAGTGCATGAGTGCATTGTGTATAGTGTGCCATTTGAGACGCAGCTTTAGTCTGTGTGATGCTTAAGAATGTTTCAGTGCACACTCAGAATTGCTTTCCATGAAATATGGTGCTGATAAGAAAGCGTCCTTTGTCAAGCCCACTTACACTAATACTTGTATGATATTTTTCCAGAAACGAAGCATTGATATGAAAGTGTCAAAGCATACAAAGAGGGGAGTGCATGTGTTTTGAGGAATAATGAATGTATTCTGACCTACAGACATACATATGGCTTTTACCACCTTTCTTTAATATGAAACAAATGGTGGCAATTTTGTATTCCTGCACCATTAAATGCAAGATTGACTTTTACAATACAGATCAGAGCTATTATTTCCCACTATTTGGTCACAGCCCCCCCACATCTTGCTTTGATGTTCTCCAGGGGGGATCAAGTGGTTTTTACTGGTTTACTGGCCAAACCTGCCTGTAATTTGCACCCTGCTATTTGTGAATGAAATTATGAAAGTGTATGATATGATACATTTAGTTTCCCCTTAGAAAGAAAAAAAAAAAAAAATATATATATATATATATATATATATATATATATATATATATATATATATATATATATATATGATTCTGAACTGCAGAAACAAGTCATCAGCAATTCCAGTTTCACTTCTGCTAGATTTGTTAAACATTTGCATGGTCTTGTCATATTTGAATTGGTTTGTGTTGTCAGCATCTTACTGAGGAGCAGCATTTATTGTTAAAAACAAAACACTTATTCTTGCATGACTTTTCAAAAAACCTTTGTTATAATCACTTCTTCAAGTCTCAAATTGACATGGTAAAATGAATAGCATCATTGTTGTGTTCAGAAAACTGAGGGTTAAGAAATTTCTTATTTTATTTATTTATTCATTTTATTATTATGCTTTAAACAACAACATGACAATACAACAAACAAAATAATGCCAGGGTGATAGAAGGTTAATAATAATAACAGCACAATAAGTAAATAAAACAAACACAAAAAACAAGAGTATAAATAATTAATTAAAATTCTAACAATTACAAACAAGCTGGACCTTTACATACAATTGAAAATTTTTAAACTAGAGCACAAATGCACAGTTTTAATGGCCTTTCTATTAGCACTATGCTGAATAGTACAAAAGTAATTTTCAGTTCATTATAAAACAAACTAAAACAGCGTTTTTGTTGTAAAATTCACACTTATAAATATGAAACTTAATTAACAAAATAAATAGGTTTATAACAAAAAATACATATCATAATTAAAATATAAAAAAATTAACGAGTTTTTTTTTTTTTTTATAAAGACAAAAGCATCACCAAAGCTTTTTAACATAACCACAGTACCAAACGATGTGGGGTACAGTTTCCAAATGCAAAGAAAAAAAAAAAGAAAAAAAAAACAATTTATATAAATATACTTTTTAAATTTACTGAGAAAATATTTAACCAGATAGAATTTATGAATTAGTTAAAAATATATATTTTTTAATCTTCATTAATTTTCTTTTCAGCTTAGTCCCTTTATTAATCTGGGGTCGCCACAGCGAAATGAACTGCCAACTTATCCAGCATATGTTTTTACGCAGCGGGTGCCCTTCCAGATACCTATCACTAGGAAACATCCACACTCATTCACACACTACGATCAATTTTAGCTTACCTAATTCACCTATCCCACGTCTTTGGACTTGTGGGGGAAACCGGAGCGCCCAAAGGAAGCCCACGCCAACATGGGGAGAACAAACAAACTCCACACAGTAATGCCAGCTGACCCAGCTGAGGCTCGAACCAGTGACCTACTTGCTGTGAGGCAAACGTGCTACCCACTGTGCCAACGTGTCGCCCTATTTCTTTTATCTTATTTGTAACAAAAGATTTTTAAGGTAATGACTAATACTTTCTGTTATTTAGAAATTCTTAGTTCTTATATAACAGCAAGTTTTTACGCAGCGGATGCCCTTCCAGCCACAGCCCATCTCTTGGAAACATCCAAACACACACTTACACTACAGACAATTTAGCCTACCCAATTTACTTGTACAACATGCCTTTTGACTGTGGGGGAAACCGGAGTAAACTCACGCGAATGCAGGGAGAACATGCAAACTCCACACAGAAACGCCAACTGAGCCAGCTGAGGCTTGAACCAGCCAAAATTTTAACCAATCAATTTTAACAGAATCATTTAGAGAAGAGAAATCCAAAGAGGTTAAGAAAATCTCTAATGCCGAAATTCAAATATGATGCTATAAGCAGTCGACCAATCACAATAGACTGAGATGTCTGGCCAATCAGAGCAATAGGGAGGGATTTAGAATGATCAAATCCTTGCACAAATCCTTTGAGAAATGTGGTATAATGAATTCTATTTTATGAGAAAAGTATTTTCAACCTGGGATGCTTGTAAACCTATTGTAGGAAACCTTAAAGATATTAAAATTGGAACCTTTAAAGGCATAATGGGGCACTTTAAAAGAACTGCTTACTGGAGGGGAAATTTTGATTTTAGTCTTTTCCTCACACAAAGCTATCATATAGCCAAGAAAAGCTGGTGGTTTCATGCTGCTTTAGCCACAGTTCTGAAGCTCAAATCTCTTGATTCACTGCAATTGCAGGGAAAAGTGAATAAAAATCTGTCCTCTCCTTTTATGGTCTACAGAAAAAAGAAAGTCGTTTAGGTTTAAAATGGCATGAGGATGAGTAAATCATGAAATCATTGTTTTGTTCCTTTAACAACTTTACTGGCTGCATTGAAACTATCCGAGGTGAGATTTGCATGGTGTAAATTCCTGCAATTCCTGCAAACTGGCAATGAAGCTCATTTGGAAAAACTCTGCACAACATTTTTCTGCCTGACGAGCATATATATGAAACAGTTTAGAAACTCGGTTGAGAAAATGGAATTTGAAATTGGGATTAAATGTTAAAAACACATGGCATGCATTATTAAATTGATTAATTAGTCCAAATATGAAGCTGGAAACAATTTGTTTCGCTCTCTCCAGGCACTACCACAGCATGGACGAGTTCAGTCATTATGACCTGCTGGACGCAACCACTCACAGAAGAGTAGCAGAGGGACACAAGGCCAGTTTCTGCCTGGAGGACACGTCCTGTGACTATGGTTACTACCGACGATACGCCTGCACCTCCCACACTCAGGTCACACTCATTTAATAAAGTAATTATCCATATATATATTTCTATGAATGGACATTTTAAAAATAGTGTTAATCAGTGCTTTTCTGTGAAAGAAAAAGCACTTGGCACTTCTCCAAAAAAACATTTTTTTTTTTAATTTTAAATAGTTCAACATGTTGCACTGGGGTTTCATTTATACAACTGTGCGTAAAAACATTCCAAAAAGTAAACATATGTCAGAATCAATAGTCATTCATTTATGTGTAATTGTTTTGTCATATGATGATATAAAGTCAATATTTACATCAGATGTGTTTGCTAAGAGTTTACTTACAGCTGCGCACATTCTCCTGTCAAGTGTGTTTTTTATAGATCACCACTTTTGTATGGGAAGTGGCGTACACACATTTCCACCCATTTTGTGCATACCCCATGTTTATAAATGAGACCCCTGGTCAATATTATGAATATATAGATAATGCAAGAAATAAGTGACTTAAAAAAACAGCTTCATCCTATAATGGTTCACTGATGTGATACTATGATGATACCATTGTACTTTGAAAACTACATATTGGTGATTCATTCATTCATTTATTCATTTTTCTTCGGTTTAGTGCCTTTTATAATCAGGGGTCACCACAGTGGAATGAACTGACAACTTATCCAGCATGTTTTACGCAGTGACAACCCATCACTGGGAAACACCCATACACTCTCACATTCACACATACACTACAGCCAGTTTAGCTTATTCAATTCACCTATAGCGCATGTCTTTGGACTGTGGGGGAACCTGGAGCACTCAAACGAAACCCATGCGAATACGGGGAGAACACCCAAACTATACACAGAAACGCCAACCGACCCAGCCGAGGCACAAACCAGCCACCTTTTTTGCTGTGAGGTGACAATGCTACCCCATGTTGCCCCGTGTATGATTCATCCTATTTGAAAATTATGCAACACCCTCCAACCCAACAAAAGGTAAAATCTTTTAATGTAGTTTAACTATAGTAACTACAAATTAGTAAGCGTTTTCTATACTAACCACAGTTTTTTTTTTTTTTTTGTAAAACCGTAGTTATCCCAATGCTATCTCACAGCAGTAACTTTTTGATTTAGTTGCTAATTAATATGAATTTTTACAATGCCATTTCTATAATTTATTAGAATTTGCTTATACCCCAATGACGGTTGGGTTTAGGGGGGAAATTTGGGGCTACGCCTCCTTTCAAAAACTGATTTCAAGAGTTCACACTTAGCTCATGATTGATTATAAGCAAGTTTGGCATGCTGTCCCGGGAGAGAGCCCTGAGCTCGAAGGTTCTTGAGCCCTGGGCTCCCTCCCATTTGGAGGAAGAGAGGGGAGCCTCGAGCTCAGGTAGATCTCGACAACTCCCCCTTGATAAGAGCTGATGACTAAAAATTGAATGCTATTAAAAGATATGCTGCAGTATGAGATTACCTATATTGCAAATTTAGATTTATCAATTTACTTGTTGTGCATGTTTTTGGAATGTGGGAGGAAACCGGAGGACCCGGGGAAAACCCACACAAGCACGGGAAGAACATGCAAACTACACACAAAAACGACCACCGGCCTGTTAAAGAACTAGAACCGGTGAAGTTCTTGCTGTGAGGTGACAGTGCTAGTCACTGGGCCACGGTGCTGCCCTATGGAGGGAAAGGTGAAAAGGTAGGGGTGGAAGGGGGGATTCTTTAAATCGAAGATGACTGTAGTGAAAAAACCCTGGCTCTTTATAGTGGGTTAGGAATGGCCTGATTGGTGGATCATGCATGCTAATGCAGAACCAGCCGTGTTCAATCATAATCACGTGCTCCTCTCGAAATTAGTTTATGAATAAACTTCACTTTGTATGAATTAGCCACAAAACGAGAGGGGTCTGGATGCAGACCTGGTGCAGTGCAATCTGAGCTGCATCCAATGCTTTTTGTTGCAATCACCTAACCCCACCCCTAACACTACCCATCACAGTGACATCACTCACTCCATTGAGTGCATTGTGTCTGACATTGCATCGCTGAGTGATGCAATCTCAGCTTGCATCATAAAAGCTGCATCCAGATACTATTGCACTAAACTGGCAAAGCGTAAAATAATTACACTTCCTTATGAGGTCAGGCTGGTTATACATATGTGAATTTGTATAACAAATAAAAAAAAACTAAAACACTTTTACTATAATATAATTATGGTCAAATCGCATACCTTCACCATGTTTTGCAATTGCATGTGCTAATAGACTTCTAATGTTATTGTTTTTCAAGAGTTCACACTTAGCTGATGATTGATAGTAAAGCTAGTTTGGGGTGCTGTCCCGGGAGAGAGCCCTGAGCTTAAGATCCTCGAGCCCTGGGCTACCTCCCGTTGCAAGGCAAGAGGGGAGTTTGAGCTCAGGTAGATCTCGATGACTCCCCTTCTTGCTTGTTGTAGCTAAGTGTTGGATATGTATGCTGAAAAGGTGTACTCAGAGTTTAGCTAATGTATTTTGATTAATTGTTTAGAGTGATTGTTTTTGAACTGTGGGAGGAAACCGGAGGACCCGGGGAAAACCCACGCGACCACTGGGAGAACGAGCAAACGAGCACAGAAATGCCGTCTGGTTTGGAAAGGAATTAAACCAGGGGCATTCCTGCTGTGAGGCAACAGCGCTAATCGCTGGCCACCGTGGCGCCCGTTTGAAAGGAGGGAAAGTAGGGTTGGGTGGGGGGGTTTCTTCAAGACGAAGATATTGAGATAAGAAAAGTCTGGTTATTTATAGTGAGTTAAGGATCGTCTGATAGGATAATCAGTCATTAGCTAAAGTTGGAACAGCTGTGAACAATCATAAGCACGTGATCCTCTTGAAATTTGTTTATGAATAAACTTCACTTAAACTCCAAAACTAGTATTAAGACAAGTACATTTTAAACAGTAGAAGAAAACTCTCTCTCTCTCAATGGGTCCTACACCCGGTGCAATAAGGCGCAAGATGTGTTAGCCCGGCCGTGTTGCTATTTTCAGACCAGCGTAACCTTAATTTCCCCATTTACCACAACATTGTTTAAATATCAAATCCATTTGCACCACTTTGTGGACTCATGGGTGTTCCGGTGTAGAAAAGAGGTGTGTTACTGCGCATTGTTGGTGCATTGCTATTTTGAGGAACTTAAATAGACCTGAAAGCAGGTCTAAAGTCCAGTGTAGAGCTTGTTAGTTTTGCGCCCCACTTTCACATTGCTTAATACACATAGAATGTACAGCAATACACTTTTTTTTTTACAAATGAAAAAGAATTAAAGGATTAAAAATTAATAAAAAGTATTACTTTCGACGTAAATATAAAAACCACATCTTCATCTCGAGGTTTTTTTTCAGTTCATTAATGACAATTTGCTTTTGTATAATGTTATTATTATCATTAGTATTATTTATTTAATGCATATTTATATTTGTTTATTAAAAACAACCTTAGATTTGTCCACCTGTCAGGTTTTGGACCATATGGGGCACAACATGCGTTTTTGAATATAACACACTTCGTTATTGTTGTTCATTTATTCGTTTGCAGGAAATTAGAATTGAATTTAGAAACATTTTTGAAACAAATCTTTGCACTTAACAAATTAAATTAATAACTTAGGCTGATGTCTGTGCGTACAATACCATTTCCATATCCACAAAAGAGAGAAAGAGAAAGTAAAGGTTGATTAGAGGTGGCTCATACTTTATCCTTCCACTGCAGAAGTTTCACTGTTTTCTCACTAGTGAAGCTCTTAGTATTTCCACTTACAAAGTCCGCCATGTAAATGGCAAATGTGACATGGCTTGATGCAACTGACTCTTAAACGGAATGGCAGATGAGACTCTGATTGGTTTATTCTCGAAACACCTATAACTCATTAAGAGAATAAGCAAAGCCTTGTTAGACGATGTGCCACAGCGCAAAGCGTATGTTTTCGTCCTTAATAGCAAAAGTGAATTCAGCCATGCACTTAATGCTTTTGTGCCCTGCTCTTTAGACTTTGCGCCTAGATCATTAAAATAGAGCCCTACGTTTTAATGATACTTCTCAATATTGGGTGTAATATGCAGATATATTTATCTTTCTTCACAATGTCCACCCTCTTGGATGGCTTCACAATGCATTGTGGGATCAGTGTGAAGAATGTATGGGTTGCTTGTTATGGTACACAGCCTACAGTATACTGCATGGAATTAGTGGCCTTAATGAAGCATGTTTGATCACGTAATCTTACCCCTAAAGACATGTGTATATATGTACATAAAATAACACACCTTTACCATGTACCTTTGCTGAAAGTGTTCTGTTTTTGTTGTTCCAGGGTTTGAGTCCAGGTTGTTATGACACGTACAATGCTGACATTGACTGCCAATGGATAGATATTACTGATGTGAAACCAGGAAACTACATCCTCAAAGTGTGTGACTGTAATCAAATAAGTTAAGAAATATCCAATATATGTTCCTGAGTTAAAACCTCTTGTCTGTTGTCTAGGTTAGTGTTAATCCCAGTTACCAGGTGCCGGAGTCGGACTACAGTAATAATGTTGTGCGATGTGATGTACGTTACACCGGAAACTACGCGTATGTTTCTGGATGCCATATATCGCAGTAAGTATGTTTGAAATATTTTGATTGACTACTATGACTGCGTGTACTGTAATTAAATGTAATAACGTGTTTCCTTTATTTCAGATATTAAGTATGTAGTGATGGATCCAATAGAAAGATCAACAGACAAGAGGTGATTTAAGATAAAAAAATAGCAAAAACCGAGACAAAGTGAACAGATGACTGGACTGTTTGAGAGAGCCAATGATCAGCAGGGCATTCTAATGTTGACTATACCACACAATATGAAATCCTGAAGCCTAAATACAGTCTGTAAATTGCATTATTCATGTTTTTGTTTTTGCTATGGAAGTTCTAAGCAAAATGTAGTTATTATTGCCAGTTTGCAGGGACACCACACATTCCAGATCATTTGGAATCATTCTCTCTGATTAAAAAAAATTATGTTAAAAAATGAAACCTTCAGATGTTGATTCACACTATAGGGATTTTTCCTTAAAACATGCTTTAGTGTGCTAGAGCGTTGCTTTAGTTGTGTATTCTAAGTAGATATTTATATACAGATGCTCATATTACTGCAACACATTTTATATATGAAATGAAAATTACTTGAATAAATAACTTCACACTCAGCCTCATGACCTAATGACTTTGACTTATTTGTTTTCTGACTCTGCACTCTCACACTCTGTTAAGTAACACTAACTAATCATTTAAAGTTTCTACAGACTTTTGTTCCAGTACAATAATGTATTTTTAAATGTATTGAGTAGGGGGCAGGGCATTTATTTTTGAGCTCCTTCTCTCATTATTCACTTGCAGCAAACTAATGGTTGGAGGGATGTGGCTAAGCTTATTTTGCTTAAAAGGATAGTTCACCCAAAAATGTTCATTCTGCCATCATTTTCTCACCCTACCTGTCCCAAACCAGTTTGACTTTCTTCTGTTATAATTAAAAGAAGGTATTTTAAAGAATGTTGGAAAGCTATAACCATTTACTTTTTCCTGCTACATTTTCCTGCTTAGGAAGTCAATTAGCCCCTTTCACACATTTCTGGAAAATTACCGGCAATTTTCCGGAAAGCTTGTATGTGTGAACAGGTCCTTTGAAAATACTGGTAAATTCGTTCTGGCTATTTTCCGGAAAGAGAAGTTGTAACATTACCCGTAATTTGCCGGAACGCTGCGCTGTGTGAACGCAGAAGTAGGATTGCCGGAAAGAGCGCGTGCTCGTCTAGAACGTGCTGACGTGAGATGCCTTCTTTAGCCAATCAGAACAGTCAGATGCATTCACGTCCGCGCGCTTTATGACAATAAAAGCCTTAGAATATTTTTTCAAACACATTTAGCTGCTAGAAATTTGTCAGATAACGTTTATATGTTCATCTTAATTCCAACCGTGTAATTAATTATCGATAAGATGCTTATGATAAGCCGTTGTTTGTTTACCTTAAAGCTTTGCGTGTGCACATGAAACAGCCCATGGGCACACACACATATCATGAACATCTCGACATGCGAAAGTGTTTCTCAATATGTTTTCATCGAAGTTGTTCACAATACTGATCCATCCACAGAGTTTGTGATGTAGTCAAATGTTTACAAACACAAGCGCAGACGTTTAGAGGTCATTTCTGGTTAATGATGTCAGAATTTACCGGTATTTTGGAATGGATGTGTGAATGCTCTTTTCCGGAAAAATTCCGTAACGTCCTCGCCTGTGTGAACAGCACTTTTTTGAATATACCGGTAAAGTCGTTCCAGAAATTTTCTGGATATTTACCAGTATCACTGTGTGAAAGGGGCTAACGTTAATGGTTACAGGTTTTCAGCTATCAAATATCTCTGTCATATGGATGGCATGGCTGACAGACTTGGGAACAGAATGTTTTGCTTGTTATTGAAATATTTGAATGTTTTGAAATATTTGAATTGTTTGTTGTTTGTTGTTTGGTTGTTGTACAACAGTTTGAACTGTATTGCAATCTTCTTTAATGTTCAACAGAAGAAAGAAACTGATAAATGTTTGGAACCATTTGACGGAGAGTAAGTAAGAGTAAATTTTCATTTTTGGCTGAACTATCCCTTTAAGTCGTCAACCTGACATCGTTGGACAAGGACTGCAATTCCAGAGCTGAAACAAAAGATTCAATTTTAATAAAAGGTGCTGTAAGTAAGTTTTTTGACTCTTCTAAAGCATACAAATACCATAATATGTTTGCAGATATTTAAGAAACGTAACAAGTGAACATAATTGTTTACCTAAAAAAACAATGCTAACGTCAAATATCCTGCTTTGAAAAAAAAAATTTTTCCATGCCAGAGCGCTGTATTTGTTTTGGTAATTTTAACTTGCCCAATGCCAATTTAGCCAATTATATTTCAGAACCCTACGATACTAGCTGGAAAACTGCTTATTTCATTCATTCAGAAAGGCTCTAAAAGCAAGCGTATGCGACAGGTCTGCGACAGTAATGCGACCTCTTGTGGACAGTAACATACTCCAAAATGAGACCGTTTCAGAGATCCACATGAGGTGGTTTTTAAATTAGCAAATAATATAAATATTACGAGCGTAAACATTAGGTAAGCATGTTACATTGTATCTGCGTGTCCTAACAACATTATTTGTGACGATATTTGCAGTGATAAGCAATTTGGCTGTTTTGTACCAGATACAAAACAGAAACATGACAGAAATTTAAACACAGCCATTCAAAAGCATAGACTATGCACTCACTCACCAAATGGCATGGTTTATAATCTATTTAACATATATTAACCCTCTTTAACATTATAAAATGTACATGCTGAATCACTGATATGCGTTTAGTTCTAAAGTTAAATTTCAAAGGGTTTATTTTATTTTTTAAGATCTGAGCTAAACTTTCTGCTGATGCTTTCAGTATATGGCAATAAATGTCATGTAAATTGGCATTCAAACTCACATTGTTAGCATTTAACACTGAATAAAGCACTTGAGGTTTACCTGAGGTGATCATTGTCTTAGTTTTCTGTTGGTCACCTGTGAGAAATAGAAACTGTTTCTAATATATCAATTCAAACACGGTTTAAATCACTCGCTACTGTCCTCAATCTGGCAACCTGCGCTTGCGTTTGTTTTGATCCTGGAGTTTTTTTTATTGCATTATAACACAATTACAATAAGGAAAAATTCGATTAACAACTTTCATCTACATTTATCTAGATCTACATTTTAACAGAGCACAAATAATCAAATCAATAAGATAATACAAATAAACAAACTTAAACCATAGACACACAAACACAACTAAAAGAAAGAAAGAAAGAAAGAAAGAAAGAAAGAAAGAAAGAAAGAAAGAAAGAAAGAAAGAAAGAAAGAAAGAAAGAAAGAAATTTACACCGGGTCTACAAACTTAAAAGTAGGCCTATTTTTCCACATTTTAATTTCAGCAACTTTAAATTTTTACAGTATAACCAAAATGTATTTTGGAAAACCAAAAACAGTGGTTTTGTTTTAAAACACTTGCAATTATGAATATAAATTTTCTCCAAAATTAGAATATTGTTCAATACAAATTGAATATTCACATCTTTCCCTAATACACCAAATAAAATTTCATTTTTAGAAAATAGGGAGGACAACTTGAGAGAAACCTTTAACCACTCGAATGAATCAAACCAAAATGTTCTGTTATAAACATTAAAAAAAAATAAATGTGCAGTAGTTTCAATGTCAACCTCACAAAATGTACAATTGTTATGATCAAAATTAAAACTATGTCTAAGAAACTCTGAAGATGGGTAAATATCATTGAATATTTTAAAATGCACTTCTTAAGCTTTTGTTCTTAATTCGATAATAGCTCTTGTAAAAAGAAAATATGCATTATTTCTACTAGCCTGTATTGAAAATTTATTTTGGGTTAATATTGATCTTATTTTTTTATAGGTATTTCACCCTGAATAAAATCTTGTTCATTTTTTTAAACAAATAAGGCAGATGAAATGTGTCATTATATTGGTAACCACATTACTAACCATCATTAAATGCCTTCGGGAAAGATTTCAATACCCTAGTGCAGGGGTGCTCAATCCTGTTCCTGGAGATCTACCTTCCTGTACAGTTTAGCTCCTACCCTGATCAAACCCACCTGAACCAATTATTTAGGACCTGAAATCCACTTGATAATTACAGACAGGTGTGTTTGATAAGGGTTGCAAATTAAATTTGCAGGAAGGTAGATCTCCAGGAACAGGATTGGCCACCCCTGCCTAGTGTATTGCTTACATTGCTTATTTCTCACAAAAAAATCTATGACTGAGAACCTCACCCTCTTTGTCTAATAGATGGACAACCGACCAAATACCTCTTTCCCATGAGTAAATATTCATTTTGGGTTGAACTTCTCCTTTAAAGTAGTTCTGAAGACCAAAGAGGAATTCAGACCATCAATGTGTACCTTTAAAGTATAAAGTTGGTGTACTCAATACGATACTAAAACAAAGGCAACAAAAACTACATATAAATCTATCAATACCGGTCTTAACATATTTATAGATAAAATACCCAGCTACAGATAAATAACCGCTGGTGGTAGTATTAGTGTTTGAGGCCTGAATTTGTCTCTGTCAGAGCGCTAGATGGCAGCGTTACATCCTCAAACCCACAGCTGAACCTCCTGCTGCCGATGGAGAAGAAGCGCCTGAATATCTTCATTCCTGCTCATGTCAGGCGGCCAGTCAACTTGACAACCAAAAGAAATACACCGAAGGACCAAGCAAACATCTCCTACAGTTATTTTATCGCTTTGCTGCGAAACAACCGCCACATCTCGCCGTATCATGCATCACATAGAAGTGTCAATCCCGTCTTTTCGGTCGGAGGGCAGTACCGTGGAGAAGGGCTACACGGTGAGTTTAAGATCTGTTTTCAACACCCAGCAGGAGTAAACACGTACGCGTTTATTGAAATTTACCATAACAAACATTGCATTTCACCTTAGCGGATAATAATTAACGTCGAGGCGTAGACTTTTTATTGGCGGTGTCTCAAAACCTAGTGAGCTCACTACTTAGAGCGTGTTTGGGCGCGTTTAAACGGGGTTCTGTCATTCAGCCCCGCCTATGATGCACAAACACGATGTTTGGGGTTTTGAATTAAAACATTTAAAGTCCATTCATCCTGGTATCTGCAAGCTTAGTGAGGCAGACTGTGCGGTTGTGTTTACAATAAATCATGCATTTGTCCCCGCAGGTTTTTAAGATCGAGGTGCTCATGTGTGGCAGACAGCATACTGTTGAGAAACGATACAGTGAATTTCACGCGCTTCATAAAATGGTAAGCATGCGCGAAACTTCGAATAATACAATATATACTTCAGTACTTTATGTAATAAGGTGTAAGCCATAATGTAATCGAGTAATTAGAATAAACTGTGAATGTTCATTGTGTAAACTAATCGTTTGCTGTTGCAATCTCAGAAGTTTGCCATGACTTCTGCACTCACAAAATATACTTTATTCTTTAATATGCTTGTACAACACAACAATATAATGCTTTCAGCTTTTATTAATGGAGTCCATTTGAAGCAGTTAACACAAAGTGCTTTACATGTCATTCAAAATAATTTATACATAAATATTTGTCCACTAATCAATTGGAAAAAAATATATAAAATAAATTAAAAATAAAAATAAACTAAGAATAAAACTATATAATTTCTATACACTGTTAATGACAAATTCGGGGATGTTTTCATTAATATAATGTAGTAAGATAACACGGGGAGTTTTTATTCAGGACATATTTTAAAGGAAATATTTGAAAAGGTGCCTCCTGGAGACTTTTACAATATTCATCATTTATTAATTTGAAAGAACTCGAATGACTTATTGTTATCTGTATATTTTGTATAATGCATGTTTGTTACGAAACAGTTATAAAATATAATATTCCAAATAAAGAGAGAACAATGTTTTGAATAACGATTGGTGAGTTTGATGGCGAGATGCTATACTAAATTGTTGAGGAAGCAGTGATGAGTGAGTCAAATCTTCTGGGTCATTCAGCTCATTCTGAAGATCTAAAGTTTAAGATTAAAATATACAAATATTAACATTGAAGGTGCTTTTAAAATAAATAAATCAGTAATTGAGGTCTTTTAATCATGAGTGCGTTACATGCAGTGGTCAGCCGATATACTACTTAACACAACCATGACACAAAATAAATCACTGTTTATGATATTATGAATGACTGCTTATGTATTGTTTTATGTAATATTTAAAATAGCCAAGTGGCTACAAGAATTGAATAATGGTTGTCCGAGCTGTTCATCAACTGACGCCCTTTTGGTTACGAGACAATAAAAAAAAAAGTTCAGTACACAAATAAATCTGTCTCTGAAAAAATGAGCAGTATTATTTCAAAAGGTATTAGTATAATGAAGTTTTAAAAAGCACTTTGTTTTTGCATTCATGCTCACAAGATTTTCTTTGTAGATATTATAAAAAGTCACTTTTTAATGCAAAGATTATGAAAAAAGTATGGTAACAATAAGGATGTATTAGTTCCTTTTAGTTAATGTATTTACAAACATGAACAAACAATAAACAGTACTAACATGATTAGTTTTTGCTCTAAAGTAGATATGCATTTTGTATGTTTAATGATAGAAAAACTAACTAGACTATCATCCCAGAAAACATCTGGAGTAAGTAAAATTGGACGCATGTGAAAAATAACGGGTCAAAAAACATCATACTGCAATTGAGCCAAAGTAGAAAAAGTCAGCCAAATTCGCAAAGAAAGTTCTTTATTTAGGGCTGTAAAACCACCGCTTGTATAAATACATTAATATATATAGAGTTGGTACATAAAATATTTAGATTCCCTTATTTTTTTTTCACTCTTTGGTGTATTGCAATTATTTGGTCAAATCATTTTTAATGGGGTTTTCCCCCCATTAATGTACACACATCACCCCATATTGACAGAAAAATTGTTCAGAATTGTTGACATTTTTGCAGATTTATTAAAAAAGAAAACCTGAAATATCAGATCCTAAATATTCAGACCCTTTGCTCAGTATTTAGTTGAAGCACCTTTTGATCTAATACAGCCGTGAGTCTTTTGGAAAAGATCCATCTAGTTTTTCACACCTGGATTTGGGGATCCTCTGCAATATTTTTTTGTTCATTTCAATTCATCTTTATTTTTGTTGGGCTCTTACAATGTAGATTGTGTCAGAGCAGCTAAACAGAAGTTCAAGTTAATTGCAACTGAAACCGTGTCAGTCCAGTTTTCAAAGTTTGAGTTCAGTTTAGTTCAATTCAGTGTGGTTTAATTTTCACTGCTCAAGTCTAAACAATGAAGAACAAATCCTTCAATGTATATTTAAGTCCGATAGAGGAATAATGTTATACAATATATGTAATGAAATCATTAAGTTCTCCAGGGCTAAAACTACAATCTAAATTCAGACCAGTATTTATTTTTGTTCCAATCAAAATTAAATGGAAAGCTGTTTCTTCTGAAAGACAGCAGAACAATCAACATAGTTTTATTAACAGTGTACGAAACAATACAAAAATGCTTTTTTTCTTTGACTTCTTCTGTTTCCATTTTAAGATGTATTTAATCTAAATTAATGTAATAATAATGGATATAATAATTGATTTTATTCACATTAGTGTTGATGATGACAAATTATATACTGAGAGAAAATGTTGGTTCATTGGTAATTCACAAAACCAGATGTGTTGACCCAGTGAGACTCTGGGTCATTCCAGTGAAGTGCAAATATATATTATTACTGTGCATATTTCACAGAGGAATTTTGGAATGTGAGCAACAGCATGTATTTGATGAAAAAAACAGGGTTTCTCAAGTAGTTCCTTGGGGAAAATCTGCAAACAAGTTTTCAGCATAATTTCTCTATCACCAGCTCACTTGTGTTAGTTTGTACTTTTTATTGAAAGTATGTGTTCAGAAATAATAATGTTGACTATTGCATGCTGCAGATACAGAACATCAAGACACATGATTGTTTATACTGTGAAAAGAGGATTTTTGGCTTTGATTGTCATATAAAGGGAACATTTAAGCAGTTTGTAGCTTTGGCAAAGTTTAGAAATTCCATTTGAAAGCACATTCTTGCCTTTTACGTAAACTCTTGGGACACCGTCTGGCCAGTTTATGACAATATTTTTTTCTTTTCCACTTTTATAGCTTAAAAAGATAATAAAACCTCCAGAAATCCCTTCAAAACATGTGAGGAACTGGGTTCCCAAGGTTCTTGAGCAGAGGAGACAGGGACTCGAACTCTACCTTCAGGTATTGATTTATATACAGAATGAATTAAATCACAGGCTTTTTAATGTGTTCTGGAATAAGCATTTGATTTGTGTGCCTAGACTATAATCATGGAAAATGAGGTTCTTCCAAAGATATTCCTGGATTTCCTCAATATCCGCCATTTCCCATCTCTGCCAAAAACTGAAAGTTGTGGGTAAGGCTTTATAGAGTGTAATTGTCTGAAGTATAGGCCTTAGAAAGCAGACTTATAAAAGGAAAAGATTGAAGTAATTGTTTTTCTTCCTGTTTAGATCATTTGAAACAGAATCGGATGAATCAAGGTATGTTTGCTCTTTATCTGCTCAGAAAAATGAACAAAAAAACAACAACTACAGAGTGTATTGACCTTATTCTCAAATGCGGAAGTGCGCCTGTTTTCGCGATTGTCTTAGAACTTCCGTTTCAGTCGCCTATGGGAGAAATGACAAGGAATAATAAACGGCAAAAAACGGTCAAACTACTTGCTCTACAAACAAATGTTTGCATGACTATACAGACCAAGTAGAATAATACAACAAGGAAATATCAGTTTGCAACATCAAACAACGAAACGAGCAGTTTTTAATGTCTAAAAATGAATGGAAGTGAATGAGACCGGAAGTCTCGAGCCAAAAAGATTCAAATGGCAGCGCCCGCTCGTCTGCGGAGAATAAGGTCAATAAAGTGCTCTTATAAAAATGTTTTTGAGAAGTTATTGTGCTGGCTGGGAAGTGGCACCACCCACGTGATGAATTTCACAGTCTGTGTTTTTAACACTGTCATCAGAAACTGGACTAGTTTGTGACTCATTCTGTTATTTCGTTCTGACCTTTCCTCTCTGAATCCTACAGTAAACTGACACATCAACCAGCACTTCTCTACCAGAGGGATCCATATCTGCTTCCTGCCTCAAATGGTACACTTTTTGTTTTTCCTTTCTTCTCTTAAAAAATCAAAAGATATGAAGAAAAGTCAGTTACACGTTCTTTTAGCTCACAATTCACTGTATTAACAAACCATTAACTAACATTACTGGCTTAATAAACTGTTAGTTAGCTCTTTATTAATAGTTAGTATGGTAGAAGTTGGGTTTTGGGTAAGATTAGGCATGCAGAATAAGATCATAATAGCATTAATTGCATGCTATAGCATTAATAGCATGAATTGCGACCTAAACTAAAGTGTTATCGAAAAGTCTAGGCATTTATGTTTGCTTCACTGATATTTTGGAATGACAGATGAATAATAAAGATATTTTGGCAATACTTTACAATAAGGTTGTATTAGATAATGCATTTACTTATATAAAAAATAATAAACAATACATTTAGTACAGCATTTGTTCTTGTTAGTAAACTTAAAGTAATGAAAATACAGTTGTTCATTGTTAGTTTGTTAACTCATGTTATTAATGCATTAGTAAATGTTAAACTGTGATTAATAAATGCTATACAACTATTGTATATAGTTAGTTCATGTAAATAAATATATCTCATGAAATCTTACTGTAAATTGTGACTGATATTTTACTGAAGGGGTCATATTATTCAAGTAATATAATACACATGTAATACATTTGTCTCAGAGTGCATGTCTGTGACATTTCAGCTCAAAATACTTCACAGATAATTTATTATGGTGTTCTTTTTTTATATGACAGTTTTTATGTGGTTCCTTAAAGGTTCAGGACACCCTGGAGAACTTTTTTTTTTATATTAACAGATTTGTGTGTGTTGAGCATCAGTTAAGACAATGTTAGCACCTGTCAGCTTTAATTGTGGGGAAAACTGGGCTTTTGTCAGCTAATTTCAGCTTCCGGGTTTAAAATGATTTTTGGAGCGGGATCAAAATCGGCGACGTAGCGCAGAACTGCAAGTGCAATGATGACGCGTCGGTTTCTCATTATTATTCATAGCGGAGTTTCCTTATCCTATGAGAAGAGCCGGCTGCTTAATTATTCATGAGACCTGCCAGAGTCAAGCCCGAGCTGTGAGACATGGACCCACGGCACACAGTATTTAGCCGTTCATAAAGGCTCATATGTGTTTGTTTCCATGATCCACGGGGTTTGTTGCATGTTTTCCCTCGCGATCTTGTCAGGGCCGATCATACAGCAAAGCTGTGTGTGTGTTGCTAGCATTTTTGTCGGGAGAGCAGCACGAGAATTAGAGAATGGCGGACGCTGTCTTTTATCAGGAGTTCGTTCACATTCAGACACATCACTGTGCTGCTGTGTTTGCCTAAATCCTCTAGATTACCAGCAGGGCTAATGGCTAAAATAGACAGGTCAGGAGACCTGCTGCACTGAGTCTGCTGGATACGGGGATTGAGGGAGAAGTTCTCATTTATAGTGTTTACATGAACACACTTCTCTTTATAATGATATAAATTGTAGTTATGTGTATATGAAATTACAAATAACAAATGTAGCAGGGCATTAAATTACTGTTCCTTTCTTTGCATTTTAACTTTGTAAACTATAAACTCATGCGTCTCCTCACGGTTTGTCTCATTTTGTGATCTAACTGACAACAACAGTTGTTCGCTCACGTTCTCCCCTGCTGGCCACGCCCACTCCTGCCCGATGCTCGCGGAGCTCCACGCCCATTAATCATGCATCTTTTGAAAAAATTCTGAAGTAGACTTGAACCGAAAGTGGGGGGTGTCATGGCCCTTTAAATGCGAATGAGCCACAGCTCCCTGCCCCCTTTTTAGAAGTGGGTGGGGCCATTACATCTGATATTCTGGCAACAGCAAACAAAATATCTGCAGGTGTTTCACAAGTCTGTCTGTTTAATCTCAGGATATTGTCAGGATATAATTTTTTCTGAGTACATAAACAGGAAGTGCACATCCAAAAAATGAAAGCTGTGAGGTGTGTGTGTGTTGCTTTATAACTTTGCAGATTTGTTTTATTGCGCAAACATAAACATTACATACTAAAAGAAGCTGAAAGTGTAAGAATCATAAGCAAACTCCTGTAAACATGTTAAACAATCTTATGCATGATATAAAAAAATAAGTATACTTCAAAATTTCTTGAATATGTTACACATTTTGAACTAATAATCAAACATTTTTGGATAAATGTTTTAATACATGTTAAGGCTAATTGACAATAACATTCTGTTTGTTTTTGCCAGAATATTAAAAATGTATTGGCCCCACCCACTTTTGAAAAGGAGGCAGGGAGCTGCAGCTCATGTGCATTTAAAGGGCCATGACACCCCCCACTTTCGGTTAAAGTCTACTTCAGAATTTTTTCAAAAGATGCATGATTAATGGGCGTGGAGCTCCGCGAGCATAGGGCAGGAGTGGGCGTGGCCAGCAGGGGAAAAGGGGAGCGAACAACTGTTGTTGTCAGTTAGCTCACAAAATGAGACAAACCGTGAGGAGACGCATGAGTTTATAGTTTACAATGTTAAAATGCAAAAAAATAAACAGTAATTTAATGCCCTGCTACATTTGTTTTTCGTAATTCCATATACACATAACCTCAATTTATATCATTATAAAGATAAGTGTGTTCATGTAAACACTATAAATGAGGATTCTCCCTCGATCCCCGGGTCTATTATAGATCTGAATGCAGACTCAGTGCAGCAGGTCTCCTGACCTGTCTATTTTAACCATTAGCCCTGCTGGTAATATAGAGGATTTAGGCAAACACAGCAGCACGGCGATGTGTCTGAATGTGAACGAACTCCTGATAAAAGACAGCGTCCGCCATTCTTTAATTCGCGTGCTGCTCTCCCGACAAAAATGCTTGCAGCACACAGACAGCTTTGCTGTATGATCGGCCCTGACAAGATCGAGGGGATAAAACATGCAACAAACCCCGTGGATCATGGAAACAAACACATACGAGCCTTCATGAACGGCTACTGCGTTCCGTTGGTCTGTGTCTCACAGCTTGCTTGAAACTGGCAGGAATGCGGAATGCACGTGCTCTCATGAATAATTAAGCAGCCGGCTCTTCTCATAGGATAAGAAAACTCTGCTATGAATAATAATGAGAAATCGACGCGTCATCATTGCACTTGCAGTACTGCGCTACGTCGCCGATTTTGATCCCTCCCCAAAAAACTGTCATTTAAAGAACGCTAATAAATTATCTGTAAAGTATTTTGATAATATGACCCCTTCAATAAAATATCAGTCATATTTTACAATGTTTTATGAGTTATTGTACTGTATACATCAATGACATTTCTCCAATAGATTAACTTAAATTATTGTTAATTTATGTAATGCCCAATGTCATGTTACTTAATGTTAATTTATAAATGCATTAAAATACAATTTAAATATAAAATATAGATCAATAGTTAACATATTATAAAATATAAAGCTGTATCACACTTGTATGGAATTCACGTTTGAAATGAGTGAATGATTTGTGAAAGAGACTTGAACACAGGAAGTATTGTTTAGAATCAGTCAGACGTGTCACTGTAAGTCTCAGATGACTCATTCACTCTCTGAATCACAGGTTATTACATCTGAACTGAACTGACCTGTAAACTTCAACCAGTCAAATTACCATTCAGTTGCCACTATGTAGCATAGGCTTTTATTATAATAGTATTTCACCAAAATACATCATGCAAACACATCTATTATTAACAAAGCCTATGTTTTTTTCCTTCTTCTTAAAATACATTTAATGAATGTTTTACTTTTTTAAATTTACAGATACATTTTCCAATATGGTTATCGAAGGTGTGATACGTGGAATATTTTACCCAGATTTCCAGCCGAGGTAGATCTCAGCACTACAAACAACATCACGGATTAAAAAAGGGATTCAACACTAACTCTCACAGCACCAGTTTAACAGACTCACTCAATGCAGCCTTAAGAGTGTAGTTTGGTATCAACACTCCTTGAGATTTTGCTTTGTTAAATCCAAATTTAGTTGTACGCATTCAAATCACTTATCAAATCAAGGTCTCATTTAATATAGCAGAAGTACCTCCGCATATGTTTGCACTTCTCTCCTGTGTCATATATTGAGGTCAGATGGATATCTGATCTCCTCTGACTGCATTTCTGCAGATTAGCTAAACTATAAGTGTTGGAAGAGCCTTGAACATTTTCATTATGTTATTGAATTATTGCATAAACGTTATTTTCTTTATTCGTTGTTGAGGTTTTCATTATCAACTACCAGCCTTTGCTTATAAACAGCAAAAGGGAAGTAATGGATGAACCGAACCAGTGTAAATCCGGTGTGCATGTCTTGTATCATGCTGCTTCTTAAAACTGTGAAGATAAAACGTTAAAAGTAACTTTAAACATTACTTCAATCAAAATATAGTCTATTCATTCTCATGCCATTCCAACCCAATAAGACGTTTGATCATCTTAACATGTATGAAAATGTTTGAATGAATCTCCTGTCCTAACATTTAAATTCTGATTTTGACAGTCCAGAAAAAAAGCATGAAAATAATCTGTTTGACTCCAGTTGTTAACTACAGCTTTTTGAATCAGTCTAAATACTTTGAGCATTCACTGAACAAATAACTTGACTTCCAATATCTGATGCACATTTGATAGAGGATAATGACATTGTACACAGTGCAGCACTTCTGGGTCTAGTTGTATTATGAGTGTGTAAACACAACACTGAAGCATAGCAAGGTGTACAGCAGATTCATTTTGATTTGGGTCTTAATATAATATAATATAATATAATACAGGGCTCGAAATTGCGACCATTTTGGACACACATGCGCGGATTTGGGAGACATTCACGCAGAATGCATCTCTAAGCTCTTTGTCTGCACTTGAAACGCGAAACGCAGCGCTCGGGAATGGTTTAAAACAGTTGTCATGTCAACTTGCAGTAAACAAATCTAAGTCCCTAATGCTTGGCCCGCCTTCGCGCTCTTCTTATTGGCCCACCACTGCTCTAGCACTGAACGTGAATGATTGGTTAGTATCAGCTGTCAATCACTCAGCGCCTTCTGGCTTCGGATAACAGAGAGCTACTACCGCGAAAAACTGTAAAGCGCTGAATATGAGTATAACATAACACTTGACAGATTTTGTTTTAGAAACCATGGCATCTACAGTTTCAAATAATGACACATCTTACTAGTTATACCGTTAACACGTTAATTCAAGCAGTGCGTGCAGGGACGGTGAGCGCTCCGTGTATGCTTTGGTCACTCAGTTATGTTATAAAAATCTATTTTCTTGTGATGACGGGATTTTGTTGAGACATATTTTCCTCAAGCTTGCATATAACGTTATATATGAATTTTTTTTGCTTGTTAGTTTGATTAGTGTTGATTTCAAATACAACCAATATGTTTGTATAAAACTTGTAGTAACGGTGGGTGCGACTAAATTTTGGCTGATGCGCCTAAATTTTTAAAGTTAGGAGCACCGGTGCTACCAAGCAAAAAGGTTAATTTCGAGCCCTGTAATATAATATATGAATATCAATTAATTATATCAATATTAAAGAACATTGGGTTACTTTGTCTCAAAATCCAAATCTGTGCGATGCAAACTTTTATATGTAAACTCGAAATGTTGATTTAAATGTCATAATTATGTGATATAAAACAGTAATGGGATGTTAAAATAGAGAAAAACTCTTAATTGTGATCAAGTCAAATTCATTCATTCATTTTCTTTTCGGCTTAGTCCCATATGTTTTTATGCAGCAGATGCCTTTCCAGCTGCAACCCATCACTGAAGAACACCCATACACTCTCATTCACACGCTACGGACCATTTAGCTTACCCAATTCACTTATAGCACATGTCTTTGGACTTGTGGGGGACACCGAAGCTCCCAGAGGAAACCCATGCGAACACGGGGAGAACATGCAAACTCCACACAGAAATGCCAACTGACCCAGCAACCTTCTTGCTGTAAGGCGACAGCACAACCTGCTGCGCCACCGCGTCACCCATTAAGTCAAATTGTGAGACATAAACATGCAGATTACAAGATATTGACTCAAACTTAAAAGGAAAAGTCAACTGTGAGATGTAAACTTGTAAAAAAAAAACTTAAACTAAATAATTTGATTGACAAGTCACATTTTAAATAGAAATTAGTGCTTGTAATAGTTAAGATTGTGAGACAAAATAGAACAAAAATTAAAACTTACATGTTTTATTTCATGGAAAAAACCTTGGTTTCATAATTTCACACAAATGTATCAGATATCTATGAGGGAGTGAAGATATTTAGTCAATGAATACTTATTTGTGGACTTTTAGCAAAGACAAAGCATAATCATTGATTCATAAATGATATAAAGCCACTGGAGTCCCATCCATTTCGATTTTCAATGTTTGGGAAACATTTGAGTTTCAGGAGAGGGAAAGATTTTTTTTGTTTGCTTATTTAACCCATTTGTGCCCAATTTTTTCTACATGGTTTCATGCATGTAGCCTTGTTAAAAGTGATCTATATTAACATGTTTTGCATTTATTTCCTACAGGTTTTAATTGTTTTTTTTTTTTTCTAGAAAATCATATTTGAATATGCAGCAACTATAGTTGCCAGTGGGCAAATGTTGTAAGAACCCTTCAATGTAAAATTTGCATAGGAGGAGAACATTTGCTTATTTTAACTCAAAACAACAGCTTTCAACAGATTAATTCATATACCAAAACACATTTATAATGTTTAAAACTATAAAACAATTTGATATGAACCCCCAATGTATAATTACAGCAGTCAAAAAAAAAGTAAAATTAACATAAATCATGACTTAAAGAGTCCAAGTAAAGTAAATTCTGCTCTCCACAATTTCTCTCAACATTTTTGGTAAATCTCTATGACAGAAATTGTCAAACAAGTCAGTCATAAATGAAGCTGCTGATGCTGTTTGTGGAGTTGTTGCAGCACTTTAAATCTGCTCCAGTGTTACTTTAACTCTCTTGTGGGACCAGTGGAGATTAATTTTTCTCTGAGGATTTTGCTGTGTATCAAATTATGGATCAAAAAAGTCTACAGTCTTAAAAGAGATCAGTTAAAGGGTTAAGTTATTTTAGACTAGGTCTAAAATATTTAGATTATGAAAGAAAAAATAGCATTAAACAAGACAAATAACATTTATTGATTAACTTAACACACTATTCCCTAATTTTCAATGATATATGTACTTATAAGATATTTGCCCACCAGCAACTATAGTTGCCACATGAACTTGAAAGTATAGAAAAAAACGATAGATTTACTGAAAGATTTGTTTTGTTTGGATTAATCTAGAGACCCTTGTGATTATGTTGATATATTTGTGAACAAAAAAAAAAAGTTTTTTAGTAATATTAAAGGTTTGGTTGTTTGCTGGCATGTCATTGAGAAAGTAAACATAGATACCATGAAGAAAATGATAAACGGAAAATGGCAACTATTAACTTTGGCAACTATAGTTGCCCATGGGCTTAAACAGGTTAATCTTCATTTATGTTTAGAAGATGAAAACTTTACAGGTTGCATGAGTAATGGAGGATATTATCTTCATTTTTTAATGGATTAAATCAAGTTTCCATTCTCCACTGATAGCCTGTAAATGATTTCAGTGCATCATCTTCTATAAAAATGCATTTTTTTCCGAACTAATTTTAGCCTAATATTTTTAGGACCTTCACTGTGTAGTAAGAGCACACGTAAACACTAGTTTTAAAACTGTTACACTGCTGCAATGCCGTTTAATATACGTAAAACCTGTGTTTTAAATATCATACCCCAATCTGTAATCTGAAACAAGACCTGTATGTACCATTTCAAGCAGCTCTAAAGTATTTAATTGTTTATCTTCATTTTGTGTGTGAATGATGTGCCATTACATTATACGTGTATTAATGTTGACACTTTGAATTGTCTCATGCACTTTAACGGGAATGAGAAGATCAGCCGTGACTGAATATTGTTTTGAAACTGAAAGCAATAAAACACAACATTTATTCATTTGGTAAATACTCTGCTTTTGCACTTTATTCATTTCAAAAAATTGACACTGAGACAAAGAAAAAACAACAACAACAACTTTCCTGCATTTCCAATCTCACAATCACAGTGTGCATACTGTACTGTATAAAAGCCGTGAGAAGGTTGAGTTGATGTTGCATTTAATAACAGCATGTAGCATAATGAAACTTATGCATTAAAGACAATTTGGTACCTGCCCATGTTTGGCACATTTTAAAGCCAATATTTTGTCCAATTAAAAGTTGTTTGTGGGTAAAAAGTGCATTTGATTCACTCAATGCATAAATCCTGTGACGGGACAATACAGAGGCAGGATCCCTTAAGCACAATTGGGTGAATTGTAAAAATAAAAGCTCTTTTTTTTTTTTTGAAGAAAAAAAGTATGGTTCAAATGAAAGTATTTTTTTATCTAATGCTTGAAAAGAGCAAATGATTAGTGTTTAAAGATTAGTGTTTTTCTGCTCTCAAATATTACATTATTTTAGTAACCAAAGCGAAAAAGGTAAACTACTACAGACACAAAATGAAAATATGAAAAGGTCATTTACAGAATTTAGCTTTTAATTCACACTTTTACAATCCAGAGATTAAATCTCACTTATAAGAACTCAATTTAGGGGGAAAAACTAAGTTCTTTGATTTAAATTCAAAGAAGAAGAAAAGTTGAAAATATTCAATTTAAACCGTATTAAAAACAATAAAGTTAGAGGGATAGTTAGAACCAAAACTCTAAATTCTCTCTTTATTTACACTCCCTTTACTTGTTTCAAACCGGTTTGAGATTTTTTTTTCCATTGAACACAGTTACTTTGGAAAAAAGCTGAAAACCTGTAACCATTGACTTCCTTGACATTTTTTTTTCCTATTATGAATGTTAATGTTACAGGTTTTTAACTTTCTTTACAATGTCTCGTTTTTTTGTCTTCAACAGAAGAAAGTCATAAAGGTTTATAACCACTTGAGGGTGAGCAAATAGTGAGTTTTCTATTTGGGTGAACTATCCCTTTAAACTTTGACTAAGATTAAATCATAATAACCTTTTTATATTGTTATTTCATGGCAGATACAAAATTCCATAGTTATTCAGTTTCATCCAAAATTACTACATTTAAAATATAAATTCTCTCATAATCTACTGGCCGTCATGTTGTATGACCTGTATGACATCAATCAGATGCCTAAGGAGAGTTTTAAAAAAATGTTCCTGCTGCTCTTTTGGAAGTAAAATAAAGACAGACACAGTCAAGCTTGAAAAAAAAAAAAAAAAAACTTCAGAATTTTTTTTCCCCATGTTGTGCACTATAGCAGTGTTTCTCAACCACCAAAGGAAGACATCCAAAACATGCAGTGCTGGTGGTCCTCCAGGAATGTGGTTGAGAAACACTGCACTATAGTATATTCCACGCCTTTTGGAGCCACTTGACAGGAACATGTTAAGAACAGGACAAAATTTAAGATTTCTTTAAAAATCTTTGAACAACATGGGTGTAAATGATGTCAGATTTATATTTTTGGTCTTTTTTTTGTTTGTTAGCTTAAGAAAAGGGAATTATTTGTAAACAACAAACTGATTTTTTCTCAAAATCATGGAATGCTCCAAAAATACTGACCTACTTAAGCATTTGTTGGTTTGCTGCAGGACCACCAGCAGCTCAGTAACAATGTGTTTTATCACAGCTCTCCGTGCCCTCCCTCGTCTTTCAGATGCTCATCCTGACTCATCTCAGTCTCTGGCTCCTTCAGGTTGGCGTAGGCCACTTCTTTGGTCAGTTGCTCAATCGGTGGCAAACCAACTGCCAAATTCCGCAAAGCAATGGCTGTCATCAAAAACCTAATGGACCAAAATAACACCATTTTTAATTTATTTAAAGGATTACCCCATTAGATCTCATTCTCAAGGGGTCATAAACATACCCTCGTCTAATGGAGTAGTATTTCTTTGAGGCAAATCTCTGGAAGCGTTCAAGCATAGAAGCCTCTCGTCTCTTCCTGACCTCCTGCATACGTTTTTGTCTTTTCAAGAAGATCCGCACTACTGGGTCGATCACAGTGTTTTCTGAGTCCTGGTCGTCGAGTCCAGTGATGAGTGGCTGCAGCTCAGGAGGCAAAGGCTCCGTTTCTGTAAACACCAACAGATATTTTTTTAGCCCCATTAATATACCTTAGATTAAAAAAAAAACCATACAAATAAACTGGAGGAAATTGGTACGTAGTATCTGCGGCAAAAGAAGCTACCAGTAGTCGCCATTTAGTTTACACGTCATTGCACTGACCGGGGCATACCAAACAAGGGCAAAGAGGCTAAGCAAGAGCTGAGCTACAGACGATTGGCCATTTTAACAGTGGGGTCAATAGAAATCTGCTCTGTTATGGAGCCAGGCCTTATGGAATTTCGATGAATACCAGTTTCAGTAACCTCCGTATTTGCTTCACGAGGAAGAGTGGGAGGCTGCCGCTTGATTTCAACTAGATTTCAATAATTTGAAAAAAATTCTTAATAGATAAAGTGATTTTTTAAATCACTTTATCGAGAGGTGACTGACCTGTTCCATTGCGCACTTTCTCCTGAAGTTCAGAAAGCTTGGTGAAGTTCTTTTGAAGCTCCGCCTCAGTGGTGTTCACATAGATGTACATGTAACACGATGGTCCTTGAGACACCGTGTACACTTTATGGTATTCACCAGCTGGAATCTAAACACACACAAGCAAAATTCAGCACATCAGTTTAATACAGTGGTGACCAAAAGCAGAAAACAATGCATAAATGCAAATTGTTTTTTTTACAATAATAAATGTAATCTTCATTGCTAGATCATGCTCGAGTAACAATGTTTTTTTTTTGTTTTTGTTTTTTTGAAGTAGCCAATGTACTGCAACAAAAACTGTGCTGCAAACATTGCTTTCTAAAGCAGTGTTTTCCTCACTTTTGTTTAAAAAAAAAAAAAAAAACTGTCCATGTGAAAACGCAAAAAATGCACTGCAATGCATGTTTAGGGCACAATTAACCAACAGGCAGTTAGGTATACCAATTAGGTATTTTGCAAGTAAATTACAAGTCAATGTCAATGCAAACGTTAGAACAGAGACTGATTACTGTCCCACTGTGCGAATGGTGTAGAAGCAGTGTTTGCCACGAACGTACAGAATTTGCCGCATTCACATTTTCTGCGTTTGTTGTTAAAACCATCTGTGTTGGCCAATCAGTAGGGAGCAAAAGAATGCACATGTTGATGTCATCAGGTGAAAAGTCACCACCACACTGTACCCAGAGTTTCGGAAAATATTCACCCTGGCCAAAGTTTTCAGAAAGTTTCGGTTTTAGTCACCCAATATTTTGTTTTCTAATGGACAAACAGCGAAACAAAGAAAAAAATGTGGCTTGGTAAATACCCATGTTCGCATGGAGAGGGCCTAAATGAATTGTCTAAAAGTTACAATTAAGTAAGTGTACAGAACTTTGCTCTTCATGACTTGACTATTTTTTTCCTTAGCTTTAACTTTGTGGCCAAGAATTTTTCAGAGATTTTCAGTCATGTTCAGATCAGGACTCTGGTTTGGCCATTTCGTTATTTTAACCATTTTCAGTTTCAAGGAACTGCTTGACCCATTTTGCTTTGTGATGGAACTCATTGTCCTGCAGGAAAAATTCTGTCCATTTGGGCAATGACTGCAGGGATGGAACCGCACATGAAAGACGTCTTCTATCTTTCACGGACACATGCTTAACTTGTTTAGTGCTAAACTAATGATCAATTACAGTTGCAGTTATTAAATTATTGAACAAAGGATTATCCACATTATTATCCACATTATGTCCTCTTTTGTCTTTCATCAACAACCAGCTTTTTTTTAGGAGGACCTGAATGAGTCAGTAACACCGTAAAGATACAATATATTCTAGAAGTCACATTCTAGAAATCGTTTGGATGAGCCTGCTTTTCTTGCTAAAAGGCTGGATGGGTCAGTTTAGAATGGCTCTAGGAGGCCTCCAGTAGAGTTTGTCTGATAATTTAGGAAATTACCATCAGGTACCAGATTAACTCAAATTTAGATTTGTGCTCTTTTCAATTATATAATTTAGTTTATTTATACTGTGCTTCAGGGTACATGTAACTCATCATAAAATATGCTTACAAAAACTGCTCCTTTACTCCTGTTAGGATAACGTTAAACAGGGCACAATAGTGACCTTGAAATTTAGGAAATTGTGGGATGTTCTTGAAGTTTTAACTCCACTTTGCTTCTAAGGGTAAGAATGTAAATATCAGGGTACCCCCAGGATCCTACAAATGAAATTCAAGGCTTTTTAAGGCCTTTTTAATACCATTTCAAATGAAATTCAATGCCAACTTCATATCCATTCCGACAGAAGTATGAAGTGAAAATGTCAAATCTGTATTAATTTTGAACCGTAGAAAATAATTATGTACAAGTGGGCTACTTGCAATAAATAAAACATTTTATTTAAATTATTAGTTATATTTAATACATATGCAACAGTGTAACACACATTTGATTTGTAATAAACAAATGAATTTGAACTTGGTGTTGAACACTATAGCCTTGTTTTTTAAATAATGTCTGTCATAAATAAATAATTTATTTTGAAGCAATATTCTGATCAGCTTATACATACTTAAATCTACATAATTGTGATTTTTACACTAGGACTTTATTTACTTTTATAAGGACAAGTTTTAAACCTTACTATATATGCGTTCTCTTTCCTGTCAAATTCTTACATTTGATCAAATTCAGTTTTAATAATAAGGTCCGTTATCAATAAAAAAAAAGGAAATTATGAGATTGATGTTTGAACAAATAATATAAAAGAATCAATGATGGCAATAAACCAATAGCAGCAAGTGACTGTCCTAATAAATGAATCATTGAGTCATTCATTAAAACAACTCTTCAAAATGCAGAGTCATTTAATAACAAAACACAGCACTTTAGTGTTGCCTTTGTTTCATCTGTGAAATTAAACAAAATGACATTGAGTCTAGGTGACAGGGCCTTGCAAAGGGGGGTGGCCCGAGGGCTAGAGCCACTGACCCTCTGCCCTCATTGGCTGAGGTGTCCCTCTCAGCCTGTACCCCTCCCTCCCCCTCCAACGTGTCCGTTCCCCTGCCCCTGGCTCATAGATCTATACACTAGATATCGCATAGGGACCCTAAGCATACGTCAATAGGTATTGGTACAGTGCTCCCAGGACAAATGTCATTCATCCGCACTAGTCAAGACAGTGTTATTACGTGAAGATGCGGGAATTTAGCGCCGTTTACGGGTGTAGTAACGAGCAAACAAAGAAAACAAAGCACAAAGGCAGAACATTTCATAGGTAATATTAAGTTTTTTCTGTTTTTGTATGTTTGAACTTTTGTGCTAATCAGGTAACGTTATTGATGATAACAGTCACTTACTGCATTCACCATACAGCAAAGCAGCTCCAACTAGCACTAAACACTCGGCTTATGCTAGCTTTGTTGAATAAAATCAGCAAACAATGCAAAAGAAATATGACAACGAGATGCTGCGCTGCCAGAAACTTGTATTATTGTCGGCTAACGTTAGTGAAAGAGTCATTCGGGGGATTCATTTCCAAACGAATCGCTCCCTCCGTCAGTATGAGAAGTGAAAGCAGGAGAGCAGGTGTGTTTCAGGACATGATTAGATCAAATTTAACAGGGAGGGTGAATAGTACATTTCTGTACACACAAACACAAGCTTTTTGTCAGGAATGCCCGTGCGGTCACTGATCCATCAATGTAGAAAAGTTATGTAAAATTATAATTTTTGTAATTAGAAAAAAAAATTACATACTAACATCTAGGAAAACTCCCGATCATAGATATATGTGTATATCTCTGGCT
This sequence comes from Danio rerio, assembly GCF_052040795.2. Taxonomy (NCBI): domain Eukaryota; kingdom Metazoa; phylum Chordata; class Actinopteri; order Cypriniformes; family Danionidae; genus Danio; species Danio rerio. Next base: position 7,997,355 of record NC_141030.1, on the reverse strand, counting down.
TTGGATGGCCACAGTCCTCCACTGTACGTTGGTCCCGCATTCATTTCAAAGGAGCGCTACCCTGTAGCAAGATGGCGGCGCTATTGACGCATTCCGTCCAATAGACAACAATAGGCCAGGCGACATCTAGTGTATATATCTATGTCCCTGGCTGTTCAGTTACCGCTCTGCTAAAAATCTACTAATTCCGTTAATCCGCTCCATGTTTTACCGCCCACTCTGTAGTCCACAGCGTCACTCACACAATCTGTGTGCCCGCTCTCTGGAAGTGGAGACATCGGTTCTTAACGATCGTTGCATTACAAGGTAGATAGTCCCATTACAATCCACATTGCAGTCAGTGGTCTTCTTAAAGCAATGACAACTTGTGCTAAATATCCATGTTCTTAGAAATTGAATGTCTAATCAAAATCAGATCTAATATGAATAACAACTTTGTTGTTGGCACACTTTGTGACAAAAAAAATGTCTTTACAAAAAAGAAGACGGAGAGAAAGATTGAAAGGAGGCTGCTAAAGATCAACACTGAAAACGTGGATTTAAAGCTCCAGCAAGCCAGCATGGAAATTGTCATTTTTGTTTTGTTTTTAAAGGTACAGGTAAATATAAAATTGTAAAAAAGTAAATAGTTCTGAAATTATTACAGAGTGTACTGTTTTCTCTTTTAATTGTATTTTTATAACAATTGAAAAATTTGTATTATCAAGAACCCATCCAAGGGCGACGCAGTGGTGCAGTAGGTAGTGCTGTCGCCTTATAGCAAGAAGGTCCCTGGTTTGAGCCTCGGCTGGGTCAGTTGACGTTTCTGTGTGGAGTTTGCATGTTCTCCCTGCGTTTGCGTGGGTTTCATCCGGGTGCTCCGGTTTCCCCCACAGTCCAAAGACATGTGGTATAGGTGAATAGGCTAAATTGTCCGTAGTGTATGAGTGTGTATGGAAGTTTCCCAGAGACGGGTTGCAGCTGGAAGGGCATCCGCTGCATAAAAACATATGCTGGATAAGGTGACGGTTCATTCCGCTGTGGTGACCCCAGAAAAGAAAATGAATGAATGAATAAAGAACTCACCCACTTAGTGCACCTTTTTTTGGTTTGGGCCACTGCCCCTCAAAATGTCTGTGCACAGCCCTGTTAAGTGACTACATGTTAACTAGGCTACTTGTTTATTACACTATACATTTAATGTAACATTTGCAATCGTGATATTATAGAACAGCTCACTTGGTCATGTTCTGTTACTTAAATATATAATATAATATTCATAATTCTTTTAAAATTCTGAATAAAAATTTACTTTAAAATGTTTGAGCAGGTCCACCGCTGTTACATGACTGCGAGCCTGGAAGTGACTGGATGTGGTTGTCCACCCAGTAGCGAATATGAAGGTGCAACTGCTTATTTTTCATTATCTTATTGAGACCCTCTTCAAACACGACCACAAACCCATTGGCCTTATTGACCAGGTCAATCAGTTCTTCAGTTATAAAAAGAAGCCAATCTGAATTTAGTAATATATGCACTTTTGTTGCTTCCACCCGAGAATGCAGCTGCAACCTAGGAGTCAGGAAAGATGGTTTTGCAAAAATCTGTAATGTTCTCATTTGATGTGTAAGAGTGGTGCTCAGAGATTGTTTTAAGGACCCATTTCAAGAGTTCACACTTAGCTGATGATCTATAAAAGCTTGTTTGGCATGCTGTCCCGGGAGAGAGCCCCGAGCTCAAGGGATCCTCGAGCCCGGGGCTCCCCCCCGTTCGCAGAGCTAGAGGGGAGCCTGAGCTCGGTGGATCTCAGAACTCCCCGACTGCGATAGCTAAGGGAACACCTGAGAAGGGGGCTAAAGCGTGCTTGGTTCTTAAGCGTGATGTATATCTTTAGACGGTGAACACGGGGAGAACATACAAACTCCTCACAGAAACGTCCACCGGCTAGGCGAAACTAGGCCGGTGGTGTTCTTGCTGTGAGGCTCTCAGTGCTAACCACTGGGCCACCGTGCCGCCCGATCAAGGTCAAGGAGGAGAATTGGGGAGGAAGGGGGGGTTCTTCCAAACGAAGATAATGTGGACTGAAAACTGTGGTTCTTTATAGTAGCTTAGGGCTCATATGATTGGAAGATAATGATTAGCTAATACGAGACCGGCCGTGATAAATCATAAGCACATGATCCTCTCGAAATTAGTTTATAAACAAACTTCACTTGTTTTAAGGACCCATTTCAAGAGTTCACACTTAACTTAGCTGATGATCTATCAAAGCTTGTTTGGCATGCTGTCCCGGGAGAGAGCCCCGAGCTCAAGGGATCCTCGAGCCCCCCGTTCGCAGAGCTAGAGGGGAGCCTGAGCTCGGTGGATCTCAGAACTCCCCGACTGCGATAGCTAAGGGAACACCTGAGAAGGGGGCTAAAGCGTGCTTGGTTCTTAAAGAGCCCATATTATGGGTTTTTGAAAATTCCCCTCCATGTAGTGTGTAACACAGCTCTAAGTGAAGTGAAGTATCCAGCTAAGGCTTAAATCTGTAAGAATACAGTGTTTAAAACTGTTGATTCATCTATAAAAGAGTCGATTCATAGTGCTTCAAACGAGTCGCCTTGATACCGACTCATTAGGTGTTTCGCCATGACGTACGAACGAAACAAAGTTTTTCACGTGCACGCGCAAACCCGGGAGATTTCAAACCTGAGGCCCCGCCCTCTGACGCAGTAACCCAGACACACACACACACACACCCACAAACACACGCACACAAACATGCCGGTCGATTGAAGTCACATTGCAGATGGATATATTGAGTCTCTACCCAAAGATGAAACCTCAGCATTATAACCAAGCAGTTGGAAACTACTGGAAACTTCTGGAAGCTACATGCTACAAAGAATACTTCATCTGAGTTTGTTAAAGGAAGGATCAGTAAAGAGTAACTGATGGACGTCAGGATGGGTTTCTTCCATTTCTCAAGTGTAAGTACGTGCGGTTAAAGTTGTTGCCTCGTTGACTCTAGCTTGCAAATGTATTTAGTTGTGATTTGTTACTTGTAACCGCGTGTACTGTATCAGGTTAACTGGCTATATTCTCTTATCGCGTGCAAAGTCACGTTAAAAACGCGACGCGTGCTGCTTTGTTTATGGAGCTCCGTGGTAACGTTAGAGGTCTGCATACCCGCGGCTGTCCCCGCGCCAGATTTCTGCGGCGCGGTAATAAATTTCCGAATAAATCGCCGGAGCGGTCGGTAACGGGTTTGATTTGGGACGGGAGCGGGCTGCCTGAGAAAGAGAAAGATGTGTCTGCTTGGTGCTTGTGTGTTAGTGCGCACGCGCGCGTATGTGTGTGTGTGTGAGAGAGAGAGAGAGAGAGAGAGAGAGAGAGAGAGAGAGAGAGAGAGAGAGAGAGAGAGAGAGAGAGAGAGAGAGAGAGAGAGAGAGAGAGAGAGAGAGAGAGAGAGAGAGAGAGAGAGAGAGAGAGAGAGAGAGAGAGAGCTTTATGCTTGGTGCTGTGTGTGTGTTTATACAGATTTTCGGTTTTGTTCTCTCCCGCTCTTTAGCGGGATCGGGCGCGGCGGGCAGAAAGAATACGGGGCGGGTTCTAAGGCTAAAACCTGGCGGGTGCGGGCGGAAGCGGGAGCGTTCTCGTCCGGAGGTGTTTGTGTGTGTGTGGCAGCTAAAATCCACGCCTACACTATCTAGCGTGTATGAACTGTGATTACTTTTTAAATTGCTGATTAGCTATTGGCCATTTCACTCTCTGACTGAAGGCAGTCGACCAATCGCGACAGACTGTCATCGGTCCAATCAGCGCAGATTAGCTTCGCGCTAAGGAGGGGTTTGGGAACAAATGAATCACTGAACGATTCATACAGGAGTCGCTGGGATAATTAGGTAAAAATAAATGCAGATTATAAGACCATGAAAGTGTTTTTTGACCTTGCATGCATATTAGACTGTTGTTGGAGACCCTTACAACCAAGATATGACCCTATTTCATGTATAATATGGGCTCTTTAAGCATGATGTATATCTTTAGACGGTGAACACGGGGAGAACATACAAACTCCTCACAGAAACGTCCACCGGCTAGGCGAAACTAGGCCGTGATAAATCATAAGCACGTGATCCTCTCGAAATTAGTTTATAAACAAACTTCACTTGTCCTCTCGCAGAGTTGGTGTCGAGACACAGAAAGATAGGATGTTCCCTGGCTGTGGTGGCAATGCTTCTAATGTAGAAATTTCTTCATTACTGACAGCCAAAGCTGTTTTAGTAACCGAAGAAGTTTCCGGTGCACAGAACTGCACAATAGGTGGTTGGCACTGGCGACCTGTACTACATGTGGTGTGTTTGGTACCCTTCAGATGGCAATCCAGGGCCGTAACACCCATCAATGCAAGCTTAAAAGATTTCTGGCACCAACAGCAGTAGGCCCCGCGGGCACAAGCTTGACCCAAACGTGAGTCAGATTCCTTGGCCACTGTGACACTTTCCCATTTTAACTGACAAACTAGGCTAATGACTATCTTGTTCTGTACCTCACTTGCCTAGTAACCATAGTAACGGGTGTGCACGCTTTCGCACTTTCTGCTATGACGTGGAACGAGGGGTGCACTCAAGGTTACGCTTCATGAATTTTTAATTAGCCTACATTAGTAACAGTTAATGTTGTTATGGTATGAACTCAATCCTAGGAAAGGCAAAAATAAATAAATAAAATAAGAAATACAAGACTTTGTATACCAAATTCAAGGCTATTAAGGCCTTAATTTGAGATGATCAAATTTTTGACTTTTTCAATGCTTTTAAGACCCTGTGGGTATTCTGAAATATAAATAAAGCATAGAATTGGTATCATAATTTAGTACCTGCATCTTTTCTCCAGGTTGTAAACTGTAGTTCTTTTTCTCATCCACTATTTCAACATTTACTTCACCGGCCAGGACCTGAACGCTCGTGTTCCCAAGATCTTCACTCACAAAGTTTTCCAGAAACAGACCTGTAGACGTCACAACACCAGTAATAAGTGGGTATCTGTGTGGTCAGCTTATTCCAGAAAAACGAAAGCAGAAAGACTCAAACCTGGAAAGTCAGCGATGAACACCACCTCAGTCTGGTTGTCTAAAGACCCTTCAATCTCCTCAAATTTAGTTCTCCATGGCGAAAGATCAACTAGCAGTGGCATAAGCCATGGATTAGGTCTGAATGGGGACCAATCAGCCTTAACAATGTCAACACGTGGGTCAAATATCCTACAGGACAGGACGAGAGCAATGTTGGAGACATTTCTTTTTTTTACATTTGATGTCAGAAGTTTGGGTTGCCATTTGCATGTCTGAATCAGAGTAAATTTAACACGTAATACACTTTAATAACCTCTGCTGGAAGCGGTCATTGATGGACACCCAAATGTCAAAGTAGATCTCTGGATCTGAGATGTTGAAGCGTGGCAGATTTTCACTGAGGCAGGTAGCGTACTGCTTTAACATGTCTCCGTGATCTTTCCATCTCCGGCTCTGAGTGAAAACCTGCAGCATATTGAAATTGCATAAGAACATAAGCATATTAAAGAGCACGAAAATCTAGGAGTTTAATTGGTTTAAATGTTAAAATAAAGAATATTGTGGATTAATAACAAGTTTAGCTCAATAGAAATCTCTTTAGAAAGTAGAGGTGTGAACCTATACTAGTCTCACTGTTCAGTTACGATTAATATACCATCGATTCGGTTTAATTCGCTATCTCGGTGCATCACGGTGCATTGACGATACCTTCCATACACAGTGTTATATTCTGGGGGGGGGGCTGTTTGTATAAACACACACAGCATCATGCTGTCTCTCATTCACACACATACACAAACATAGACAGCACCAAACAAACATACACACACGCACGAACGCATGCACACATGTACGCACGTGCGCTTGCTTGCTCGCTCGGAAGAGATATTGTGAGACCGCCCACTCCTGTTCAAATTACACCAGAGTTACTGACCGCTCATGTGCTTTTTTTTGGAAATGTATTCCCGCGCCGCATGAAATCTAATTAGGTCCCGCGACAATGCATAGGTACAGGCGGGAATGTAGACCTATATCCAGAAGTATCGATGTAACACAATGAGAGAAAGAGAGAGAGAGAAAAAGAAAGAAATGTAGTTCACTTTCATTCCCTCAATCGCAGAGAAATAGGGGCTTCTGCTGTAAGTGACAACCCACACACGCAGTGAAATTGTGCACAGTTTCTGCGTTTTTTAGTAATTGGCGCCTGGAGTGTTGTAAATACTCGCGTTCGCCTCCCTCGCAACAGAGCGCATATGAGATAAATGACGTCAGTACATAATAACTGGTTATGATTATTACTGAACCGATAGCGAAATGTCTACATTGCGGTGCACCGAAGCAAGAATTTATTTTGACACCCCTAATAGAAAGTCGTTGATTTTATGTTCACTAACTAAAGTTATTTTTTTCTCTCTAATATTCCACTGCATGTTAATGAAAAAACTGATTTACATGTCAAAACCATCATTAAAGAGATAGTTCACCCAAAAATGAACATTCTGTCAATATTTACTCATCCTTTACTTGTCCAAACCCAGGTTCCTTTTTTTCTGTTGAACCCAAAAGAATATATATGGAAGAATACTGAAAACCAATAGCCATTGATTTCCAAAGTATTTTGTCCTACTATGGATGTCAATGGCTACTGGTTTTCAACATTCTTCACAATATCCTGTTTTGTGTTTAACAGAAAAATCAATTCATAAAGTTTAGAACTGTTTGAGTGTGAATAAATGGGAAGTTTTTCCCATTTGTCTTTTTTGGTGAGAACGGTCTCCATTAACATAACTAAAGCATATTCAACCTGGAACCTTCCTATTTAAAAGTGATTCTTGTTTATCAAGTAACTCACTCCTGGGTTCAAATATCCGACCTCCCCTGTTACTCCATCTCTGTAGGTGATCTTGACATGCTGATATGAGCGGGAGTGAACCATCATGTCCCACGAGTAGCCATACAATCCATTTGTCCAGTTGTTATAACCCTGTAGAGGCAACAACAACAAAAAAAGTTTTTTAATATTATTATAATTGTTTTAATTCACAGAAAAAAGATAAATTAAGATAAATTATTAATATCTAAATGATAATTAAAAAGGTAGTAATTTTTATTCAATTTAATCTAACATATTTTATTAATGTTAAATATTTTAAAGTACTTAATATAGGTTAATAATATTAGTATCTAAGTAAACTTAATTTAAAATACATTATTACTAATTAAATAAAAAATACTATTTAAAATTATTTAGTAAGTTTTTAATAAAGTTAATTTATATTAAGTTATTTTTTCATTTATTAATAGTTTATTTTACAAA